>NW_026699386.1:0-34130 GCF_030435755.1 Ochotona princeps
CTTCTTCAATATGCCCTTCACCAACATGCAGTGTTTCCTTAATTGAATTAGCTCTCACACCAATATTTGCGTCTAGAGCCTTTGCATTGAGGGCTATCTGAAAACGGCTGTGGCGCTGAAGTTGCCTGTGAATGTGGAGTTGGTGGCATGTGAAACCCGCATGTGGAGCATTCGTTTGTGTGGGATGCTCAAGCAGGTTCATTCCTAGATAATGCACTCAAAGGGCACTAAGCATAGAGTGTGAAAACTGAGTTTCCTTGAGAGCTGCTTATAAGCCTGATGGCGTGTGAAGTTAGTGAGCCAAATGGAGTTGTTCTCCCACAAGAACCACTCGGCTGATCCTTCTTCAATATGCCCGTCACCAACATGCAGTGTTTCCTTGATTGAATTAGCTCTCACACCAATATTTGCGTCTAGAGCCTTTGCATTGAGGGCTATCTGAAAACGGCTGTGGCGCTGAAGTTGCCTGTGAATGTGGAGTTGGTGGCATGTGAAACCCGCATGTGGAGCATTCGTTTGTGTGGGATGCTCTACCAGGTTCATTCCTAGATAATGCACTCAAAGGGCACTAAGCATAGAGTGTGAAAACTGAGTTTCGTTGAGAGCTGCTTGGAAGCCTGATGGTGTGTGGAGTTAGTGAGCCAAATGGAGTTGTTCTCCCACAAGAACCACTCGGCTGATCCTTCTTCAATATGTCCTTCACCAACATGCAGTGTTTCCTTGATTGAATTAGCTCTCACACCAATATTTGCGTCTAGAGCTTTTGCATTGAGGGCTATCTGAAAACGGCTGTGGCGCTGAAGTTGCCTGTGAATGTGGAGTTGGTGGCATGTGAAACCCGCATGTGGAGCATTCGTTTGTGTGGGATACTCACCAAGCTTCATTTCAGTCCTAGGCACTCAAAGGGCACTAAGCATAGAGTGTGAAAACTGAGTTTCCTTGATAGCTGCTTGGAAGCCTGATGGTGTGTGAAGTTAGTGAGCCAAATGGAGTTGTTCTCCCAGAAGAACCACTCGGCTGATTCTTCTGCAAAATGTCCTTCACCAACATGCAGTGTTTCCTTGATTGAATTAGCTCTCACACCAATATTTGCGTCTAGAGCCTTTGCATTGAGGGCTATCTGAAAACGGCTGTGTCGCTGAAGTTGCCTGTGAATGTGGAGTTGGTGGCATGTGAAACCCGCATGTGGGGCATTCGTTTGTGTGGGATGCTCACCAAACTTCATTTCAGTCCTAGGCACTCAAAGGGCACTAAGCATAGAGTGTGAAAACTGAGTTTCCTTGAGAGCTGCTTGGAAGCCTGATGGTGTGTGAAGTTAGTGAGCCAAATGGAGTTGTTCTCCCACAAGAACCACTCGGCTGATCCTTCTTCAATATGCCATTCACCAACATGCAGTGTTTCCTTGATTGAATTAGCTCTCACACCAATATTTGCGTCTAGAGCCTTTGCATTGAGGCCTACCTGAAAACGGCTGTGGCGCTGAAGTTGCCTGAGAATGTGGAGTTGGTGGCATGTGAAAACCGCATGTGGAGCATTCGTTTGTGTGGGATGCTCTACCAGGTTCATTCCTAGATAATGCACTCAAAGGGCACTAAGCATATTGTGTGAAAACTGAGTTTCCTTGAGAGCTGCTTGGAAGCCTGATGGTGTGTGAAGTTAGTGAGCCAAATGGAGTTGTTCTCCCACAAGAACCACTGGGCTGATCCTTCTTCAATATGCCCTTCACCAACATGCAGTGTTTCCTTGATTGAATTAGCTCTCACACCAATATTTGCGTCTAGAGCCTTTGCATTGAGGGCTATCTGAAAACGGCTGTGGCGCTGAAGTTGGTGTGAATGTGGAGTTGGTGGCATGTGAAACCCGCATGTGGAGCATTCGTTTGTGTGGGATGCTCTACCAGGTTCATTCCTAGATAATGCACTCAAAGGGCACTAAGCATAGAGTGTGAAAACTGAGTTTCCTTGGGAGCTGCTTGGAAGCCTGATGGTGTGTGAAGTTAGTGAGCCAAATGGAGTTGTTCTCCCACAAGAACCACTCGGCTGATCCTTCTTCAATATGCCCTTCACCAACATGCAGTGTTTCCTTGATTGAATTAGCTCTCACACCAATATTTGCGTCTAGAGCCTTTGCATTGAGGGCTATCTGAAAACGGCTGTGGCGCTGAAGTTGCCTGTGAATGTGGAGTTGGTGGCATGCGAAACCCGCATGTGGAGCATTCGTTTGTGTGGGATGCTCTACCAGGTTCATTCCTAGATAATGCACTCAAAGGGCACTAAGCATAGAGTGTGAAAACTGAGTTTCCTTGAGAGCTGCTTGGAAGCCTGATGGCGTGTGAAGTTAGTGAGCCAAATGGAGTTGTTCTCCCACAAGAACCACTCGGCTGATCCTTCTTCAATATGCCCGTCACCAACATGCAGTGTTTCCTTGATTGAATTAGCTCTCACACCAATATTTGCGTCTAGAGCCTTTGCATTGAGGGCTATCTGAAAACGGCTGTGGCGCTGAAGTTGCCTGTGAATGTGGAGTTGGTGGCATGTGAAACCCGCATGTGGAGCATTCGTTTGTGTGGGATGCTCTACCAGGTTCATTCCTAGATAATGCACTCAAAGGGCACTAAGCATAGAGTGTGAAAACTGAGTTTCGTTGAGAGCTGCTTGGAAGCCTGATGGTGTGTGGAGTTAGTGAGCCAAATGGAGTTGTTCTCCCACAAGAACCACTCGGCTGATCCTTCTTCAATATGTCCTTCACCAACATGCAGTGTTTCCTTGATTGAATTAGCTCTCACACCAATATTTGCGTCTAGAGCTTTTGCATTGAGGGCTATCTGAAAACGGCTGTGGCGCTGAAGTTGCCTGTGAATGTGGAGTTGGTGGCATGTGAAACCCGCATGTGGAGCATTCGTTTGTGTGGGATACTCACCAAGCTTCATTTCAGTCCTAGGCACTCAAAGGGCACTAAGCATAGAGTGTGAAAACTGAGTTTCCTTGATAGCTGCTTGGAAGCCTGATGGTGTGTGAAGTTAGTGAGCCAAATGGAGTTGTTCTCCCAGAAGAACCACTCGGCTGATTCTTCTGCAAAATGTCCTTCACCAACATGCAGTGTTTCCTTGATTGAATTAGCTCTCACACCAATATTTGCGTCTAGAGCCTTTGCATTGAGGGCTATCTGAAAACGGCTGTGTCGCTGAAGTTGCCTGTGAATGTGGAGTTGGTGGCATGTGAAACCCGCATGTGGGGCATTCGTTTGTGTGGGATGCTCACCAAACTTCATTTCAGTCCTAGGCACTCAAAGGGCACTAAGCATAGAGTGTGAAAACTGAGTTTCCTTGAGAGCTGCTTGGAAGCCTGATGGTGTGTGAAGTTAGTGAGCCAAATGGAGTTGTTCTCCCACAAGAACCACTCGGCTGATCCTTCTTCAATATGCCATTCACCAACATGCAGTGTTTCCTTGATTGAATTAGCTCTCACACAAATATTTGCGTCTAGAGCCTTTGCATTGAGGCCTACCTGAAAACGGCTGTGGCGCTGAAGTTGCCTGAGAATGTGGAGTTGGTGGCATGTGAAAACCGCATGTGGAGCATTCGTTTGTGTGGGATGCTCTACCAGGTTCATTCCTAGATAATGCACTCAAAGGGCACTAAGCATATTGTGTGAAAACTGAGTTTCCTTGAGAGCTGCTTGGAAGCCTGATGGTGTGTGAAGTTAGTGAACCAAATGGAGTTGTTCTCCCACAAGAACCACTGGGCTGATCCTTCTTCAATATGCCCTTCACCAACATGCAGTGTTTCCTTGATTGAATTAGCTCTCACATCAATATTTGCGTCTAGAGCCTGTGCATTGAGGGCTATCGGAAAACGGCTGTGGCGCTGAAGTTGCCTGTGAATGTGGAGTTGGTGGCATGTGAAACCCGCATGTGGAGCATTCGTTTGTGTGGGATGCTCTACCAGGTTCATTCCTAGATAATGCACTCAAAGGGCACTAAGCATAGAGTGTGAAAACTGAGTTTCCTTGAGAGCTGCTTGGAAGCCTGATGGTGTGTGAAGTTAGTGAGCCAAATGGAGTTGTTCTCCCACAAGAACCACTCGGCTGATCTTTCTTCAATATGCCCTTCACCAACATGCAGTGTTTCCTTGATTGAATTAGCTCTCACACCAATATTTGCGTCTAGAGCCTTTGCTTTGAGGGCTATCTGAAAACGGCTGTGGCGCTGAAGTTGCCTGTGAATGTGGAGTTGGTGGCATGTGAAACACGCATGTGGAGCATTCGTTTGTGTGGGATGCTCTACCAGGTTCATTCCTAGATAATTCACTCAAAGGGCACTAAGCATAGAGTGTGAAAACTGAGTTTCCTTGGGAGCTGCTTGGAAGCCTGATGGTGTGTGAAGTTAGTGAGCCAAATGGAGTTGTTCTCCCACAAGAACCACTCTGGTGATCATTCTTCAATATGCCCTTCACCAACATGCAGTGTTTCCTTGATTGAATTAGCTCTCACACCAATATTTGCGTCTAGAGCCTTTGCATTGAGGGCTATCTGAAAACGGCTGTGGCGCTGAAGTTGCCTGTGAATGTGGAGTTGGAGGCATGTGAAACCCGCATGTGGAGCATTCGTTTGTGTGGGATGCTGTACCAGGTTCATTCCTAGATAATGCACTCAAAGGGCACTAAGCATAGAGTGTGAAAACTGAGTTTCCTTGAGAGCTGCTTGGAAGCCTGATGGTGTGTGGAGTTAGTGAGCCAAATGGAGTTGTTCTCCCACAAGAACCACTCGGCTGATCCTTCTTCAATATGCCCTTCACCAACATGCAGTGTTTCCTTGATTGAATTAGCTCTCACACCTATATTTGCGTCTAGAGCCTTTGCATTGAGGGCTATCTGAAAACGGCTGTGGCGCTGAAGTTGCCTGTGAATGTGGAGTTGGTGGCATGCGAAACCCGCATGCGGAGCATTCGTTTGTGTGGGATGCTCTACCAGGTTCATTCCTAGATAATGCACTCAAAGGGCACTAAGCATAGAGTGTGAAAACTGAGTTTCCTTGAGAGGTGCTTGGAAGCCTGATGGTGTGTGAAGTTGGTGAGCCAAATGGAGTTGTTCTCCCACAAGAACCACTCGGCTGATCATTCTTCAATATGCCCTTCACCAACATGCAGTGTTTCCTTGATTGAATTAGCTCTCACACCAATATTTGCGTCTAGAGCCTGTGCATTGAGGGCTATCTGAAAACGGCTGTGGCGCTGAAGTTGCCTGTGAATGTGGAGTTGGTGGCATGTGAAACCCACATGTGGAGCATTCCTTTGTGTGGGATGCTCTACCAGGTTCATTCCAAGATAATGCACTCAAAGGGCACTAAGCATAGAGTGTGAAAACTGAGTTTCCTTGAGAGCTGCTTGGAAGCCTGATGGTGTGTGAAGTTAGTGAGCCAAATGGAGTTGTTCTCCCACAAGAACCACTCGGCTGATCCTTCTTCAATATGCCCTTCACCAACATGCAGTGTTTCCTTGATTGAATTAGCTCTCACACCAATATTTGCGTTTAGAGCCTTTGCATTGAGGGCTATCTGAAAACGGCTGTAGCGCTGAAGTTGCCTGTGAATGTGGAGTTGGTGGCATGCGAAACCCGCATGTGGAGCATTCGTTTGTGTGGGATGCTCTACCAGGTTCATTCCTAGATAATGCACTCAAAGGACACTAAGCATAGAGTGTGAAAACTGAGTTTCCTTGAGAGCTGCTTGGAAGCCTGATGGTGTGTGAAGTTAGTGAGCCAAATGGAGTTGTACTCCCACAAGAACCACTCGGCTGATCCTTCTTCAATATGCCCTTCACCAACATGCAGTGTTTCCTTGATTGAATTAGCTCTCACACCAAGATTTGCGTCTAGAGCCTTTGCATTGAGGGCTATCTGAAAACGGCTGTGGCGCTGAAGTTGCCTGTGAATGTGGAGTTGGTGGCATGTGAAACCCGCATGTGGAGCATTCGTTTGTGTGGGATGCTCTACCAGGTTCATTCCAGTCCTAGGCACTCAAAGGGCACTAAGCATGGAGTGTGAAAACTGAGTTTCCTTGAGAGCTGCTTGGAAGCCTGATGGTGTGTGGAGTTAGTGAGCCAAATGGAGTTGTTCTCCTACAAGAACCACTCGGCTGATCCTTCTTCAATATGCTCTTCACCAACATGCAGTGTTTCCTTGATTGAATTGGCTCTCACACCAATATTTGCGTCTAGAGCCTTTGCATTGAGGGCTATCTGAAAACGGCTGTGGCGCTGAAGTTGCCTGTGAATGTGGAGTTGGTGGCATGTGAAACCCGCATGCGGAGCATTCGTTTGTGTGGGATGCTCTACCAGGTTCATTCCTAGATAATGCACTCAAAGGGCACTAAGCATAGAGTGTGAAAACTGAGTTTCCTTGAGAGCTGCTTGGAAGCCTGATGGTGTGTGAAGTTAGTGAGCCAAATGGAGTTGTTCTCCCACAAGAACCACTCTGCTGATCCTTCTTCAATATGCACTTCACCAACATGCAGTGTTTCCTTGATTGAATTAGCTCTCACACCAATATTTGCGTCTAGAGCCTTTGCATTGAGGGCTATCTGAAAACGGCTGTGGCGCTGAAGTTGCCTGTGAATGTGGAGTTGGTGGCATGTGAAACCCGCATGTGGAGCATTCGTTTGTGTGGGATGCTCAAGCAGGTTCATTCCTAGATAATGCAATCAAAGGGCACTAAGCATAGAGTGTGAAAACTGAGTTTCCTTGAGAGCTGCTTGGAAGCCTGATGGTGTGTGGAGTTAGTGAGCCAAATGGAGTTGTTCTCCCACAAGAACCACTCGGCTGATCCTTCTTCAATATGCCCTTCACCAACATGCAGTGTTTCCTTGATTGAATTAGCTCTCACACCAATATTTGCGTCTAGAGCCTTTGCATTGAGGGCTATCTGAAAACGGCTGTGGCGCTGAAGTTGCCTGTGAATGTGGAGTTGGTGGCATGTGAAACCCGCATGCGGAGCATTCGTTTGTGTGGGATGCTCTACCAGGTTCATTCCTAGATAATGCACTCAAAGGGCACTAAGCATAGAGTGTGAAAACTGAGTTTCCTTGAGAGCTGCTTGGAAGCCTGATGGTGTGTGAAGTTAGTGAGCCAAATGGAGTTGTTCTCCCACAAGAACCACTCGGCTGATCCTTCTTCAATATGCCCTTCACCAACATGCAGTGTTTCCTTGATTGAATTAGCTCTCACACCAATATTTGCGTCTAGAGCCTTTGCATTGAGGGCTATCTGAAAACGGCTGTGGCGCTGAAGTTGCCTGTGAATGTGGAGTTGGTGGCATGTGAAACCCGCATGTGGAGCATTCGTTTGTGTGGGATGCTCACCAAGCTTCATTGCAGTCCTAGGCACTAAAAGTGCACTAAGCATAGAGTGTGAAAACTGAGTTTCCTTGATAGCTGCTTGGAAGCCTGATGGTGTGTGAAGTTAGTGAGCCAAATGGAGTTGTTCTCCCACAAGAACCACTCGGCTGATCCTTCTTCAATATGCCCTTCACCAACATGCAGTGTTTCCTTGATTGAATTAGCTCTCACACCAATATTTGCGTCTAGAGCCTATGCATTGAGGGCTATCTGAAAACGGCTGTGGCGCTGAAGTTGCCTGTGAATGTGGAGTTGGTGGCATGTGAAACCCGCATGAGGAGCATTCGTTTGTGTGGGATGCTCAAGCAGGTTCACTCCTAGATAATGCACTCAAAGGGCACTAAGCATAGAGTGTGAAAACTGAGTTTCCTTGAGAGCTGCTTGGAAGCCTGATGGTGTGTGAAGTTAGTGAGCCAAATGGAGTTGTTCTCCCACAAGAACCACTCTGCTGATCCTTCTTCAATATGCCCTTCACCAACATGCAGTGTTTCCTTGATTGAATTAGCTCTCACACCAATATTTGCGTCTAAAGCCTTTGCATTGAGGGCTATCTGAAAACGGCTGTGGCGCTGAAGTTGCCTGTGAATGTGGAGTTGGTGGCATGTGAAAACCGCATGCGGAGCATTCGTTTGTGTGGGATGCTCTACCAGGTTCATTCCTAGATAATGCACTCAAAGGGCACTAAGCATAGAGTGTGAAAACTGAGTTTCCTTGAGAGCTGCTTGGAAGCCTGATGGTGTGTGAAATTAGTGAGCCAAATGGAGTTGTTCTCCCACAAGAACCACTCTGCGGATCCTTCTTCAATATGCCCTTCACTAACATGCAGTGTTTCCTTGATTGAATTAGCTCTCACACCAATATTTGCGTCTAGAGCCTATGCATTGAGGGCTATCTGAAAACGACTGTGGCGCTGAAGTTTCCTGTGAATGTGGAGTTGGTGGCATGTGAAACCCGCATGTGGAGCATTCGTTTGTGTGGGATGCTCAAGCAGGTTCACTCCTAGATAATGCACTCAAAGGGCACTAAGCATAGAGTGTGAAAACTGAGTTTCCTTGAGAGCTGCTTGGAAGCCTGATGGTGTGTGGAGTTAGTGAGCCAAATGGAGTTGTTCTCCCACAAGAACCACTCGGCTGATCCTTCTTCAATATGCCCTTCACCAACATGCAGTGTTTCCTTGATTGAATTAGCTCTCACACCAATATTTGCGTCTAGAGCCTTTGCATTGAGGGCTATCTGAAAACGGCTATAGCGCTGAAGTTGCCTGTGAATGTGGAGTTAGTGGCATGCGAAACCCGCATGTGGAGCATTCGTTTGTGTGGGATGCTCTACCAGGTTCATTCCTAGATAATGCACTCAAAGGGCACTAAGCATAGAGTGTGAAAACTGAGTTTCCTTGAGAGCTGCTTGGAAGCCTGATGGTGTGTGAAGTTAGTGAGCCAAATGGAGTTGTTCTCCCACAAGAACCACTCGGCTGATCCTTCTTCAATATGCCCTTCACCAACATGCAGTGTTTCCTTGATTGAATTAGCTCTCACACCAATATTTGCGTCTAGAGCCTATGCATTGAGGGCTATCTGAAAACGACTGTGGCGCTGAATTTGCCTGTGAATGTTTAGTTGGTGGCATGTGAAACCCGCATGTGGAGCATTCGTTTGTGTGGGATGCTCAAGCAGGTTCATTCCTAGATAATGCACTCAAAGGGCACTAAGCATAGAGTGTGAAAACTGAGTTTCCTTGAGAGCTGCTTGGAAGCCTGATGGTGTGTGAAGTTAGTGAGCCAAATGGAGTTGTTCTCCCACAAGAACCACTCGGCTGATACTTCATCAATATGCCCTTCACCAACATGCAGTGTTTCCTTTATTGAATTAGCTCTCACACAAATATTTGCATCTAGAGGCTTTGCATTGAGGGCTATCTGAAAACGGCTGTGGCGCTGAAGTTGCCTGTGAATGTGGAGTTGGTGGCATGTGAAACCCGCATGTGGAGCATTCGTTTGTGTGGGATGCTCTACCAGGTTCATTCCTAGATAATGCACTCAAAGGGCACTAAGCATAGAGTGTGAAAACTGAGTTTCCTTGAGAGCTGCTTGGAAGCCTGATGGTGTGTGAAGTTAGTGAGCCAAATGGAGTTGTTCTCCCACAAGAACCACTCGGCTGATCCTTCTTCAATATGCCCTTCACCAACATGCAGTGTTTCCTTGATTGAATTAGCTCTCACACCAATATTTGCGTCTAGAGCCTTTGCATTGAGGGCTATCTGAAAACGGCTGTGGCGCTGAAGTTGCCTGTGAATGTGGAGTTGGTGGCATGTGAAACACGCATGTGGAGCATTCGTTTGTGTGGGATGCTCACCAAGATTCATTCCAGTCCTAGGCACTCAAAGGGCACTAAGCATAGAGTGTGAAAAGTGAGTTTCCTTGAGAGCTGCTTGGAAGCCTGATGGTGTGTGAAGTTAGTGAGCCAAATGGAGTTGTTCTCCCACAAGAACCACTCGGCTGATCCTTCTTCAATATGCCCTTCACCAACATGCAGTGTTTCCTTGATTGAATTAGCTCTCACACCAATATTTGCGTCTAGAGCCTTTGCATTGAGGGCTCTCTGAAAACGGCTGTGTCGCTGAAGTTGCCTGTGAATGTTTAGTTGGTGGCATGTGAAACCCGCATGTGGAGCATTCGTTTGTGTGGGATGCTCTACCAGCTTCATTCCAGTCCTAGGCACTCAAAGGGCACTAAGCATAGAGTGAGAAAACTGAGTTTCCTTGAGAGCTGCTTGGAAGCCTGATGGTGTGTGAAGTTAGTGAGCCAAATGGAGTTGTTCTCCACAAGAACCACTCGGCTGATTATTCTTCAATATGCCCTTCACCAACATGCAGTGTTTCCTTGATTGAATTAGCTCTCACACCAATATTTGCGTCTAGAGGCTTTGCATTGAGGACTCTCTGAAAACGGCTGTGGCGCTGAAGTTGCCTGTGAATGTGGAGTTGGTGGCATGCGAAACCCGCATGTGGAGCATTCGTTTGTGTGGGATGCTCTACCAGGTTCATTCCTAGATAATGCACTCAAAGGGCACTAAGCATAGAGTGTGAAAACTGAGTTTCCTTGAGAGCTGCTTGGAAGCCTGATGGTGTGTGAAGTTAGTGAGCCAAATGGAGTTGTTCTCCCACAAGAACCACTCGGCTGATCCTTCTTCAATATGCCCTTCACCAACATGCAGTGTTTCCTTGATTGAATTAGCTCTCACACCAATATTTGCGTCTAGAGCCTTTGCATTGAGGGCTATCTGAAAACGGCTGTGGCGCTGAAGTTGCCTGTGAATGTGGAGTTGGTGGCATGTGAAACCCGCATGTGGAGCATTCGTTTGTGTGGGATGCTCTACCAGGTTCATTCCTAGATAATGCACTCAAAGGGCACTAAGCATAGAGTGTGAAAACTGAGTTTCCTTGAGAGCTGCTTGGAAGCCTGATGGTGTGTGAAGTTAGTGAGCCAAATGGAGTTGTTCTCCCACAAGAACCACTCGGCTGATCCTTCTTCAATATGCCCTTCACCAACATGCAGTGTTTCCTTGATTGAATTAGCTCTCACACCAATATTTGTGTCTAGAGTCTTTGCTTTGATGGCTATCTGAAAACGGCTGTGGCGCTGAAGTTGCCTTTGAATGTGGAGTTGGTGGCATGTGAAACCCGCATGTAGAGCATTCGTTTGTGTGGGATGCTCTACCAGGTTCATTCCTAGATAATGCACTCAAAGGGCACTAAGCATAGAGTGTGAAAACTGAGTTTCGTTGAGAGCTGCTTGGAAGCCTGATGGTGTGTGAAGTTAGTGAGCCAAATGGAGTTGTTGTAGAACAAGAACCACTCGGCTGATCCTTCTTCAATATGCCCTTCACCAACATGCAGTGTTTCCTTGATTGAATTAGCTCTCACACCAATATTTGCGTCTAGAGCCTTTGCATTGAGGGCTATCTGAAAACGGCTGTGGCGCTGAAGTTGCCTGTGAATGTGGAGTTGGTGGCATGCGAAACCCGCATGTGGAGCATTCGTTTGTGTGCGATGCTCACCAAGCTTCATTGCAGTCCTAGGCACTCAAAGGGCACTAAGCATAGAGTGTGAAAACTGAGTTTCCTTGAGAGCTGCTTGGAAGCCTGATGGTGTGTGAAGTTAGTGAGCCAAATGGAGTTGTTCTCCCACAAGAACAACTCGGCTGATCCTTCTTCAATATGCCCTTCACCAACATGCAGTGTTTCCTTGAGTGAATTAGCTCTCACACCAATATTTGCATCTGGAGCCTTTGCATTGAGGGCTATCTGAAAACGGCTGTGGCGCTGAAGTTGCCTGTGAATGTTTAGTTGGTGGCATGTGAAACCCGCATGTGGAGCATTCGTTTGTGTGGGATGCTCAAGCAGGTTCATTCCTAGATAATGCAATCAAAGGGCACTAAGCATAGAGTGTGAAAACTGAGTTTCCTTGAGAGCTGCTTGGAAGCCTGATGGTGTGTGAAGTTAGTGAGCCAAATGGAGTTGTTCTCCCACAAGAACCACTCGGCTGATCCTTCTTAAATATGCCCTTCACCAACATGCAGTGTTTCCTTGATTGAATTAGCTCTCACACCAAAATTTGCGTCTAGAGCCTTTGCATTGAGGGCTATCTGAAAATGGCTGTGGCGCTGAAGTTGCCTGTGAATGTGGAGTTGGTGGCATGTGAAACCCGCATGTGGAGCATTCGTTTGTGTGGGATGCTCACCAAGCTTCATTTCAGTCCTTTGCACTCAAAGGGCACTAAGCATAGAGTGTGAAAACTGAGTTTCCTTGAGAGCTGCTTGGAAGCCTGATGGTGTGTGGAGTTAGTGAGCCAAATGGAGTTGTTCTCCCACAAGAACCACTCGGCTGATCCTTCTTCAATATGCCCTTCACCAACATGCAGTGTTTCCTTGATTGAATTAGCTCTCACACCAATATTTGCGTCTAGAGCCTTTGCATTGAGGGCTATCTGAAAACGGCTGTGGCGCTGAAGTTGCCTGTGAATGTGTAGTTGGTGGCATGTGAAACCCGCATGTGGAGCATTCGTTTGTGTGGGATGCTCTACCAGGTTCATTCCTAGATAATGCACTCAAAGGGCACTAAGCATAGAGTGTGAAAACTGAGTTTCGTTGAGAGCTGCTTGGAAGCCTGATGGTGTGTGGAGTTAGTGAGCCAACTGGAGTTGTTCTCCCACAAGAACCACTCGGCTGATCCTTCTTCAATATGCCCTTCACCAACATGCAGTGTTTCCTTGATTGAATTAGCTCTCACACCAATATTTGCGTCTAGAGCCTTTGCATTGAGGGCTATCTGAAAACGGCTGTGGCGCTGAAGTTGCCTGTGAATGTGGAGTTGGTGGCATGTGAAACCCGCATGCGGAGCATTCGTTTGTGTGGGATGCTCTACCAGGTTCATTCCTAGATAATGCACTCAAAGGGCACTAAGCATAGAGTGTGAAAACTGAGTTTCCTTGGGAGCTGCTTGGAAGCCTGATGGTGTGTGAAGTTAGTGAGCCAAATGGAGTTGTTCTCCCACAAGAACCACTCTGCTGATCCTTCTTCAATATGCCCTTCACCAACATGCAGTGTTTCCTTGATTGAATTAGCTCTCACACCAATATTTGCGTCTAGAGCCTTTGCATTGAGGGCTATCTGAAAACGGCTGTGGCGCTGAAGTTGCCTGTGAATGTGGAGTTGGTGGCATGTGAAACCCGCATGTGGAGCATTCGTTTGTGTGGGATGCTCTACCAGGTTCATTCCTAGATAATGCACTCAAAGGGCACTAAGCATAGAGTGTGAAAACTGAGTTTCCTTGAGAGCTGCTTGGAAGCCTGATGGTGTGTGGAGTTAGTGAGCCAAATGGAGTTGTTCTCCCACAAGAACCACTCGGCTGATCCTTCTTCAATATGCCCTTCACCAACATGCAGTGTTTCCTTGATTGAATTAACTCTCACACCAATATTTAGGTCTAGAGCCTTTGCATTGAGGGCTATCTGAAAACGGCTGTGGCGCTGAAGTTGCCTGTGAATGTGGAGTTGGTGGCATGCGAAACCCGCATGTGGAGCATTCGTTTGTGTGGGATACTCACCAAGCTTCATTGCAGTCCTAGGCACTCAAAGGGCACTAAGCATAGAGTGTGAAAACTGAGTTTCCTTGAGAGCTGCTTGGAAGCCTGATGGTGTGTGAAGTTAGTGAGCCAAATGGAGTTGTTCTCCCACAAGAACCACTCGGCTGATCCTTCTTCAATATGCCCTTCACCAACATGCAGTGTTTCTTTGATTGAATTAGCTCTCACACCAATATTTGCGTCTAGAGCCTATGCATTGAGGGCTATCTGAAAACGGCTGTGGCGCTGAAGTTGCCTGTGAATGTGGAGTTGGTGGCATGTGAAACCCGCATGTGGAGCATTCGTTTGTGTGGGATGCTCTACCAGGTTCATTCCTAGATAATGCACTCAAAGGGCACTAAGCATAGAGTGTGAAAACTGAGTTTCCTTGAGAGCTGCTTGGAAGCCTGATGGTGTGTGGAGTTAGTGAGCCAAATGGAGTTGTTCTCCCACAAGAACCACTCGGCTGATCCTTCTTCAATATGCCCTTCACCAACATGCAGTGTTTCCTTGATTGAATTAGCTCTGACACCAATATTTGCGTCTAGAGCCTTTGCATTGAGGGCTATCTGAAAACGGCTGTGGCGCTGAAGTTGCCTGTGAATGTGGAGTTGGTGGCATGTGAAACCCGCATATGGAGCATTCGTTTGTGTGGGATACTCACCAAGCTTCCTTTCAGTCCTAGGCACTCAAAGGGCACTAAGCATAGAGTGTGAAAACTGAGTTTCCTTGAGAGCTGCTTGGAAGCCTGATGGTGTGTGAAGTTAGTGAGCCAAATGGAGTTGTTCTCCCACAAGAACCACTCGGCTGATCCTTCTTCAATATGCCCTTCACCAACATGCAGTGTTTCCTTGATTGAATTAGCTCTCACACCAATATTTGCGTCTAGAGCCTTTGCATTGAGGGCTATCTGAAAACGGCTGTGGCGCTGAAGTTGCCTGTGAATGTGGAGTTGGTGGCATGTGAAACCCGCATGTGGAGCATTCGTTTGTGTGGGATGCTCTACCAGGTTCATTCCTAGATAATGCACTCAAAGGGCACTAAGCATAGAGTGTGAAAACTGAGTTTCCTTGAGAGCCGCTGGAAGCCTGATGGTGTGTGAAGTTAGTGAGCCAAATGGAGTTGTTCTCCCACAAGAACCACTCGGCTGATCCTTCATCAATATGCCCTTCACCAACATGCAGTGTTTCCTTTATTGAATTAGCTCTCACACAAATATTTGCATCTAGAGGCTTTGCATTGAGGGCTATCTGAAAACGGCTGTGGCGCTGAAGTTGCCTGTGAATGTGGAGTTGGTGGCATGTGAAACCCACATGTGGAGCATTCGTTTGTGTGGGATGCTCTACCAGGTTCATTCCTAGATAATGCACTCAAAGGGCACTAAGCATAGAGTGTGAAAACTGAGTTTCTTTGTGAGCTGCTTGGAAGCCTGATGGTGTGTGAAGTTAGTGAGCCAAATGGAGTTGTTCTCCCACAAGAACCACTCGGCTGATCATTCTTCAATATGCCCTTCACCAACATGCAGTGTTTCCTTGATTGAATTAGCTCTCACACCAAGATTTGCGTCTAGAGCCTTTGCATTGAGGGCTATCTGAAAACGGCTGTGGCGCTGAAGCTGCCTGTGAATGTGGAGTTGGTGGCATGTGAAACCCGCATGTGGAGCATTCGTTTGTGTGGGATGCTCTACCAGGTTCATTCCAGTCCTAGGCACTCAAAGGGTACTAAGCATAGAGTGTGAAAACTGAGTTTCCTTGAGAGCTGCTTGGAAGCCTGATGGTGTGTGGAGTTAGTGAGCCAAATGGAGTTGTTCTCCCACAAGAACCACTCGGCTGATCCTTCTTCAATATGCCCTTCACCAACATGCAGTGTTTCCTTGATTGAATTAGCTCTCACACCAATATTTGCGTCTAGAGGCTTTGCATTGAGGGCTATCTGAAAACGGCTGTGGCGCTGAAGTTGCCTGTAAATGTGGAGTTGGTGGCATGTGAAACCCGCATGTGGAGCATTCGTTTGTGTGGGATGCTCACCAAGCTTCATTGCAGTCCTAGGCACTCAAAGGGCACTAAGCATAGAGTGTGAAAACTGAGTTTCCTTGAGAGCTGCTTGGAAGCCTGATGGTGTGTGAAGTTAGTGAGCCAAATGGAGTTGTTCTCCCACAAGAACCACTCGGCTGATCCTTCTTCAATATGCCCTTCACCAACATGCATTGTTTCTTTGATTGAATTAGCTCTCACACCAATATTTGCGTCTAGAGCCTATGCATTGAGGGCTATCTGAAAACGGCTGTGGCGCTGAAGTTGCCTGTGAATGTGGAGTTGGTGGCATGTGAAACCCGCATGTGGAGCATTCGTTTGTGTGGGATGCTCAAGCAGGTTCATTCCTAGATAATGCAATCAAAGGGCACTAAGCATAGAGTGTGAAAACTGAGTTTCCTTGAGAGCTGCTTGGAAGCCTGATGGTGTGTGAAGTTAGTGAGCCAAATGGAGTTGTTCTCCCACAAGAACCACTCGGCTGATCCTTCTTCAATATGCCCTTCACCAACATGCAGTGTTTCCTTGATTGAATTAGCTCTCACACCAATATTTGCGTCTAGAGCCTTTGCATTGAGGGCTATCTGAAAACGGCTGTGGCGCTGAAGTTGCCTGTGAATGTGGAGTTGGTGGCATGCGAAACCCGCATGTGGAGCATTCGTTTGTGTGCGATGCTCACCAAGCTTCATTGCAGTCCTAGGCACTCAAAGGGCACTAAGCATAGAGTGTGAAAACTGAGTTTCCTTGAGAGCTGCTTGGAAGCCTGATGGTGTGTGAAGTTAGTGAGCCAAATGGAGTTGTTCTCCCACAAGAACAACTCGGCTGATCCTTCTTCAATATGCCCTTCACCAACATGCAGTGTTTCCTTGAGTGAATTAGCTCTCACACCAATATTTGCATCTGGAGCCTTTGCATTGAGGGCTATCTGAAAACGGCTGTGGCGCTGAAGTTGCCTGTGAATGTTTAGTTGGTGGCATGTGAAACCCGCATGTGGAGCATTCGTTTGTGTGGGATGCTCAAGCAGGTTCATTCCTAGATAATGCAATCAAAGGGCACTAAGCATAGAGTGTGAAAACTGAGTTTCCTTGAGAGCTGCTTGGAAGCCTGATGGTGTGTGAAGTTAGTGAGCCAAATGGAGTTGTTCTCCCACAAGAACCACTCGGCTGATCCTTCTTCAATATGCCCTTCACCAACATGCAGTGTTTCCTTGATTGAATTAGCTCTCACACCAAAATTTGCGTCTAGAGCCTTTGCATTGAGGGCTATCTGAAAATGGCTGTGGCGCTGAAGTTGCCTGTGAATGTGGAGTTGGTGGCATGTGAAACCCGCATGTGGAGCATTCGTTTGTGTGGGATGCTCACCAAGCTTCATTTCAGTCCTTTGCACTCAAAGGGCACTAAGCATAGAGTGTGAAAACTGAGTTTCCTTGAGAGCTGCTTGGAAGCCTGATGGTGTGTGGAGTTAGTGAGCCAAATGGAGTTGTTCTCCCACAAGAACCACTCGGCTGATCCTTCTTCAATATGCCCTTCACCAACATGCAGTGTTTCCTTGATTGAATTAGCTCTGACACCAATATTTGCGTCTAGAGCCTTTGCATTGAGGGCTATCTGAAAACGGCTGTGGCGCTGAAGTTGCCTGTGAATGTGTAGTTGGTGGCATGTGAAACCCGCATATGGAGCATTCGTTTGTGTGGGATGCTCTACCAGGTTCATTCCTAGATAATGCACTCAAAGGGCACTAAGCATAGAGTGTGAAAACTGAGTTTCCTTGAGAGCTGCTTGGAAGCCTGATGGTGTGTGGAGTTAGTGAGCCAACTGGAGTTGTTCTCCCACAAGAACCACTCGGCTGATCCTTCTTCAATATGCCCTTCACCAACATGCAGTGTTTCCTTGATTGAATTAGCTCTCACACCAATATTTGCGTCTAGAGCCTTTGCATTGAGGGCTATCTGAAAACGGCTGTGGCGCTGAAGTTGCCTGTGAATGTGGAGTTGGTGGCATGCGAAACCCGCATGTGGAGCATTCGTTTGTGTGCGATGCTCACCAAGCTTCATTGCAGTCCTAGGAACTCAAGGGGCACTAAGCATAGAGTGAGAAAACTGAGTTTCCTTGAGAGCTGCTTGGAAGCCTGATGGTGTGTGAAGTTAGTGAGCCAAATGGAGTTGTTCTCCCACAAGAACCACTCGGCTGATCCTTCTTCAATATGCCATTCACCAACATGCAGTGTTTCCTTGATTGAATTGGCTCTCACACCAATATTTGCGTCTAGAGGCTTTGCATTGAGGGCTATCTGAAAACGGCTGTGGCGCTGAAGTTGCCTGTGAATGTGGAGTTGGTGGCATGTGAAACCCGCATGCGGAGCATTCGTTTGTGTGGGATGCTCTACCAGGTTCATTCCTAGATAATGCACTCAAAGGGCACTAAGCATAGAGTGTGAAAACTGAGTTTCCTTGGGAGCTGCTTGGAAGCCTGATGGTGTGTGAAGTTAGTGAGCCAAATGGAGTTGTTCTCCCACAAGAACCACTCTGCTGATCCTTCTTCAATATGCCCTTCACCAACATGCAGTGTTTCCTTGATTGAATTAGCTCTCACACCAATATTTGCGTCTAGAGCCTTTGCATTGAGGGCTATCTGAAAACGGCTGTGGCGCTGAAGTTGCCTGTGAATGTGGAGTTGGTGGCATGTGAAACCCGCATGTGGAGCATTCGTTTGTGTGGGATGCTCTACCAGGTTCATTCCTAGATAATGCACTCAAAGGGCACTAAGCATAGAGTGTGAAAACTGAGTTTCCTTGAGAGCTGCTTGGAAGCCTGATGGTGTGTGGAGTTAGTGAGCCAAATGGAGTTGTTCTCCCACAAGAACCACTCGGCTGATCCTTCTTCAATATGCCCTTCACCAACATGCAGTGTTTCCTTGATTGAATTAACTCTCACACCAATATTTAGGTCTAGAGCCTTTGCATTGAGGGCTATCTGAAAACGGCTGTGGCGCTGAAGTTGCCTGTGAATGTGGAGTTGGTGGCATGTGAAACCCGCATGTGGAGCATTCGTTTGTGTGGGATACTCACCAAGCTTCATTGCAGTCCTAGGCACTCAAAGGGCACTAAGCATAGAGTGTGAAAACTGAGTTTCCTTGAGAGCTGCTTGGAAGCCTGATGGTGTGTGAAGTTAGTGAGCCAAATGGAGTTGTTCTCCCACAAGAACCACTCGGCTGATCCTTCTTCAATATGCCCTTCACCAACATGCAGTGTTTCTTTGATTGAATTAGCTCTCACACCAATATTTGCGTCTAGAGCCTATGCATTGAGGGCTATCTGAAAACGGCTGTGGCGCTGAAGTTGCCTGTGAATGTGGAGTTGGTGGCATGTGAAACCCGCATGTGGAGCATTCGTTTGTGTGGGATGCTCAAGCAGGTTCATTCCTAGATAATGCAATCAAAGGGCACTAAGCATAGAGTGTGAAAACTGAGTTTCCTTGAGAGCTGCTTGGAAGCCTGATGGTGTGTGAAGTTAGTGAGCCAAATGGAGTTGTTCTCCCACAAGAACCACTCGGCTGATCTTTCTTCTATATGCCCTTCACCAACATGCAGTGTTTCCTTGATTGAATTAGCTCTCACACCAATATTTGCGTCTAGAGCCTTTGCTTTGAGGGCTATCTGAAAACGGCTGTGGCGCTGAAGTTGCCTGTGAATGTGGAGTTGGTGGCATGTGAAACCCGCATGTGGAGCATTCGTTTGTGTGGGATGCTCTACCAGGTTCATTCCTAGATAATGCACTCAAAGGGCACTAAGCATAGAGTGTGAAAACTGAGTTTCCTTGGGAGCTGCTTGGAAGCCTGATGGTGTGTGAAGTTAGTGAGCCAAATGGAGTTGTTCTCCCACAAGAACCACTCGGCTGATCCTTCTTCAATATGCCCTTCACCAACATGCAGTGTTTCCTTGATTGAATTAGCTCTCACACCAATATTTGCGTCTAGAGCCTTTGCATTGAGGGCTATCTGAAAACGGCTGTGGCGCTGAAGTTGCCTGTGAATGTGGAGTTGGAGGCATGTGAAACCCGCATGTGGAGCATTCGTTTGTGTGGGATGCTGTACCAGGTTCATTCCTAGATAATGCACTCAAAGGGCACTAAGCATAGAGTGTGAAAACTGAGTTTCCTTGAGAGCTGCTTGGAAGCCTGATGGTGTGTGGAGTTAGTGAGCCAAATGGAGTTGTTCTCCCACAAGAACCACTCGGCTGATCCTTCTTCAATATGCCCTTCACCAACATGCAGTGTTTCCTTGATTGAATTAGCTCTGACACCAATATTTGCGTCTAGAGCCTTTGCATTGAGGGCTATCTGAAAACGGCTGTGGCGCTGAAGTTGCCTGTGAATGTGGAGTTGGTGGCATGTGAAACCCGCATATGGAGCATTCGTTTGTGTGGGATACTCACCAAGCTTCCTTTCAGTCCTAGGCACTCAAAGGGCACTAAGCATAGAGTGTGAAAACTGAGTTTCCTTGAGAGCTGCTTGGAAGCCTGATGGTGTGTGAAGTTAGTGAGCCAAATGGAGTTGTTCTCCCACAAGAACCACTCGGCTGATCCTTCTTCAATATGCCCTTCACCAACATGCAGTGTTTCCTTGATTGAATTAGCTCTCACACCAATATTTGCGTCTAGAGCCTTTGCATTGAGGGCTATCTGAAAACGGCTGTGGCGCTGAAGTTGCCTGTTAATGTGGAGTTGGTGGCATGTGAAACCCGCATGTGGAGCATTCGTTTGTGTGGGATGCTCTACCAGGTTCATTCCTAGATAATGCACTCAAAGGGCACTAAGCATAGAGTGTGAAAACTGAGTTTCCTTGAGAGCCGCTGGAAGCCTGATGGTGTGTGAAGTTAGTGAGCCAAATGGAGTTGTTCTCCCACAAGAACCACTCGGCTGATCCTTCATCAATATGCCCTTCACCAACATGCAGTGTTTCCTTTATTGAATTAGCTCTCACACAAATATTTGCATCTAGAGGCTTTGCATTGAGGGCTATCTGAAAACGGCTGTGGCGCTGAAGTTGCCTGTGAATGTGGAGTTGGTGGCATGTGAAACCCACATGTGGAGCATTCCTTTGTGTGGGATGCTCTACCAGGTTCATTCCTAGATAATGCACTCAAAGGGCACTAAGCATAGAGTGTGAAAACTGAGTTTCGTTGAGAGCTGCTTGGAAGCCTGATGGTGTGTGAAGTTAGTGAGCCAAATGGAGTTGTTCTCCCACAAGAACCACTCGGCTGATCATTCTTCAATATGCCCTTCACCAACATGCAGTGTTTCCTTGATTGAATTAGCTCTCACACCAAGATTTGCGTCTAGAGCCTTTGCATTGAGGGCTATCTGAAAACGGCTGTGGCGCTGAAGTTGCCTGTGAATGTGGAGTTGGTGGCATGTGAAACCCGCATGTGGAGCATTCGTTTGTGTGGGATGCTCTACCAGGTTCATTCCAGTCCTAGGCACTCAAAGGGTACTAAGCATAGAGTGTGAAAACTGAGTTTCCTTGAGAGCTGCTTGGAAGCCTGATGGTGTGTGGAGTTAGTGAGCCAAATGGAGTTGTTCTCCCACAAGAACCACTCGGCTGATCCTTCTTCAATATGCCCTTCACCAACATGCAGTGTTTCCTTGATTGAATTAGCTCTCACACCAATATTTGCGTCTAGAGGCTTTGCATTGAGGGCTATCTGAAAACGGCTGTGGCGCTGAAGTTGCCTGTAAATGTGGAGTTGGTGGCATGTGAAACCCGCATGTGGAGCATTCGTTTGTGTGGGATGCTCACCAAGCTTCATTGCAGTCCTAGGCACTCAAAGGGCACTAAGCATAGAGTGTGAAAACTGAGTTTCCTTGAGAGCTGCTTGGAAGCCTGATGGTGTGTGAAGTTAGTGAGCCAAATGGAGTTGTTCTCCCACAAGAACCACTCGGCTGATCCTTCTTCAATATGCCCTTCACCAACATGCATTGTTTCTTTGATTGAATTAGCTCTCACACCAATATTTGCGTCTAGAGCCTATGCATTGAGGGCTATCTGAAAACGGCTGTGGCGCTGAAGTTGCCTGTGAATGTGGAGTTGGTGGCATGTGAAACCCGCATGTGGAGCATTCGTTTGTGTGGGATGCTCAAGCAGGTTCATTCCTAGATAATGCAATCAAAGGGCACTAAGCATAGAGTGTGAAAACTGAGTTTCCTTGAGAGCTGCTTGGAAGCCTGATGGTGTGTGAAGTTAGTGAGCCAAATGGAGTTGTTCTCCCACAAGAACCACTCGGCTGATCTTTCTTCTATATGCCCTTCACCAACATGCAGTGTTTCCTTGATTGAATTAGCTCTCACACCAATATTTGCGTCTAGAGCCTTTGCTTTGAGGGCTATCTGAAAACGGCTGTGGCGCTGAAGTTGCCTGTGAATGTGGAGTTGGTGGCATGTGAAACCCGCATGTGGAGCATTCGTTTGTGTGGGATGCTCTACCAGGTTCATTCCTAGATAATGCACTCAAAGGGCACTAAGCATAGAGTGTGAAAACTGAGTTTCCTTGGGAGCTGCTTGGAAGCCTGATGGTGTGTGAAGTTAGTGAGCCAAATGGAGTTGTTCTCCCACAAGAACCACTCGGCTGATCCTTCTTCAATATGCCCTTCACCAACATGCAGTGTTTCCTTGATTGAATTAGCTCTCACACCAATATTTGCGTCTAGAGGCTTTGCATTGAGGGCTATCTGAAAACGGCTGTGGCGCTGAAGTTGCCTGTAAATGTGGAGTTGGTGGCATGTGAAACCCGCATGTGGAGCATTCGTTTGTGTGGGATGCTCACCAAGCTTCATTGCAGTCCTAGGCACTCAAAGGGCACTAAGCATACAGTGTGAAAACTGAGTTTCCTTGAGAGCTGCTTGGAAGCGTGATGGTGTGTGAAGTTAGTGAGCCAAATGTTGTTGTTCTCCCACAAGAACCACTCGGCTGATCCTTCTTCAATATGCCCTTCAAGAACATGCAGTGTTTCCTTGATTGAATTGGCTCTCACACCAATATTTTGCGTCTAGAGCCTTTGCATTGAGGGCTATCTGAAAAACGGCTGTGGCGCTGAAGTTGCCTGTGAATGTGGAGTTTGGTGGCATGTGAAAACCCGCATGCGGAGCATTCGTTTGTGTGGGATGCTCTACCAGGTTCATTCCTAGATAATGCACTCAAAGGGCACTAAGCATAGAGTGTGAAAACTGAGTTTCCTTGAGAGCTGCTTGAAAGCCTGATGGTGTGTGAAGTTAGTGAGCCAAATGGAGTTGTTCTCCCACAAGAACCACTCTGCTGATCCTTCTTCAATATGCACTTCACCAACATGCAGTGTTTCCTTGATTGAATTAGCTCTCACACCAATATTTGCGTCTAGAGCCTTTGCTTTGAGGGCTATCTGAAAACGGCTGTGGCGCTGAAGTTGCCTGTGAATGTGGAGTTGGTGGCATGTGAAAACCCGCATGTGGAGCATTCGTTTGTGTGGGATGCTCAAGCAGGTTCATTCCTAGATAATGCAATCAAAGGGCACTAAGCATAGAGTGTGAAAACTGAGTTTCCTTGAGAGCTGCTTGGAAGCCTGATGGTGTGTGGAGTTAGTGAGCCAAATGGAGTTTGTTCTCCCACAAGAACCACTCGGCTGATCCTTCTTCAATATGCCCTTCACCACATGCAGTGTTTCCTTGATTGAATTAGCTCTCACACCAATATTTGCGTCTAGAGCCTTTGCATTGAGGGCTATCTGAAAACGGCTGTGGCGCTGAAGTTGCCTGTGAATGTGGAGTTGGTGGCATGTGAAACCCGCATGCGGAGCATTCGTTTGTGTGGGATGCTCTACCAGGTTCATTCCTAGATAATGCACTCAAAGGGCACTAAGCATAGAGTGTGAAAACTGAGTTTCCTTGAGAGCTGCTTGGAAGCCTGATGGTGTGTGAAGTTAGTGAGCCAAATGTGGAGTTGTTCTCCCACAAGAACCACTCTGCTGATCCTTCTTCAATATGCCCTTCACCAACATGCAGTGTTTCCTTGATTGAATTAGCTCTCACACCAATATTTGCGTCTAGAGCCTTTGCATTGAGGGCTATCTGAAAACGGCTGTGGCGCTGAAGTTGCCTGTGAATGTGGAGTTGGTGGCATGCGAAACCCGCATGTGGAGCATTCGTTTGTGTGGGATGCTCACCAAGCTTCATTGCAGTCCTAGGCACTAAAAGGTGCACTAAGCATAGAGTGTGAAAACTGAGTTTCCCTTGATAGCTGCTTGGGAAGCCTGATGGTGTGTGAAGTTAGTGAGCCAAATGGAGTTGTTCTCCCACAAGAACCACTCGGCTGATCCTTCTTCAATATGCCCTTCACCAACATGCAGTGTTTCCTTGATTGAATTAGCTCTCACACCAATATTTTGCGTCTAGAGCCTATGCATTGAGGGCTATCTGAAAACGGCTGTGGCGCTGAAGTTTGCCTGTGAATGTGGAGTTGGTGGCATGTGAAACCCGCATGTGGAGCATTCGTTTGTGTGGGATGCTCAAGCAGGTTCACTCCTAGATAATGCACTCAAAGGGCACTAAGCATAGAGTGTGAAAACTGAGTTTCCTTGAGAGCTGCTTGGAAGCCTGATGGTGTGTGAAGTTAGTGAGCCAAATGGAGTTGTTCTCCCACAAGAACCACTCGGCTGATCCTTCTTCAATATGCCCTTCACCAACATGCAGTGTTTCCTTTATTGAATTAGCTCTCACACAAATATTTGCATCTAGAGGCTTTACATTGAGGGCTATCTGAAAACGGCTGTGGCGCTGAAGTTGCCTGTGAATGTGGAGTTGGTGGCATGCGAAACCCGCATGAGGAGCATTCCTTTGTGTGGGATGCTCTACCAGGTTCATTCCTAGATAATGCACTCAAAGGGCACTAAGCATAGAGTGTGAAAACTGAGTTTCCTTGAGAGCTGCTTGGAAGCCTGATGGTGTGTGACGTTAGTGAGCCAAATGGAGTTGTTCTCCCACAAGAACCACTCGGCTGATCCTTCTTCAATATGCCCTTCACCAACATGCAGTGTTTCCTTGATTGAATTAGCTCTCACACCAATATTTGCGTCTAGAGCCTTTGCATTGAGGGCTATCTGAAAACGGCTATAGCGCTGAAGTTGCCTGTGAATGTGGAGTTAGTGGCATGCGAAAACCCGCATGCGGAGCATTCGTTTGTGTGGGATGCTCTACCAGGTTCATTCCTAGATAATGCACTCAAAGGGCACTAAGCATAGAGTGTGAAAACTGAGTTTCCTTGAGAGCTGCTTGGAAGCCTGATGGTGTGTGAAGTTAGTGAGCCAAATGGAGTTGTTCTCCCACAAGAACCACTCTGCTGATCCTTCTTCAATATGCCCTTCACCAACATGCAGTGTTTCCTTGATTGAATTAGCTCTCACACCAATATTTGCGTCTAGAGCCTTTGCATTGAGGGCTATCTGAAAAACGGCTGTGGCGCTGAAGTTGCCTGTGAATGTGGAGTTGGTGGGCATGCGAAACCCGCATGTGGAGCATTCGTTTGTGTGGGATGCTCACCAAGCTTCATTGCAGTCCTAGGCACTAAAAGTGCACTAAGCATAGAGTGTGAAAACTGAGTTTCCTTGATAGCTGCTTGGAAGCCTGATGGTGTGTGAAGTTAGTGAGCCAAATGGAGTTGTTCTCCCACAAGAACCACTCGGCTGATCCTTCTTCAATATGCCCTTCACCAACATGCAGTGTTTCCTTGATTGAATTAGCTCTCACATCAATATTTTGCGTCTAGAGCCTATGCATTGAGGGCTATCTGAAAACGGCTGTGGCGCTGAAGTTGCCTGTGAATGTGGAGTTGGTGGCATGTGAAACCCGCATGTGGAGCATTCGTTTGTGTGGGATGCTCTACCAGGTTCACTCCTAGATAATGCACTCAAAAGGGCACTAAGCATAGAGTGTGAAAACTGAGTTTCCTTGAGAGCTGCTTGGAAGCCTGATGGTGTGTGAAAGTTAGTGAGCCAAATGGAGTTGTTCTCCCACAAGAACCACTCTGCTGATCCTTCTTCAATATGCCCTTCACCAACATGCAGTGTTTCCTTGATTGAATTAGCTCTCACACCAATATTTGCGTCTAGAGCCTTTGCATTGAGGGCTATCTGAAAACGGCTGTGGCGCTGAAGTTGCCTGTGAATGTGGAGTTGGTGGCATGTGAAAAACCGCATGCGGAGCATTCGTTTGTGTGGGATGCTCTACCAGGTTCATTCCTAGATAATGCACTCAAAGGGCACTAAGCATAGAGTGTGAAAAACTGAGTTTCCTTGAGAGCTGCTTGGAAGCCTGATGGTGTGTGAAATTAGTGAGCCAAATGGAGTTGTTCTCCCACAAGAACCACTCGGCTGATCCTTCTTCAATATGCCCTTCACCAACATGCCAGTGTTTCCTTGATTGAATTAGCTCTCACACTAATATTTGTGTCTAGAGTCTTTGCTTTGATGGCTTATCTGAAAACGGCTGTGGCGCTGAAGTTGCCTGTGAAATGTGGAGTTGGTGGCATGTGAAAACCCGCATGTGGAGCATTCGTTTGTGTGGGGATGCTCTACCAGGTTCATTCCTAGATAATGCACTCAAAGGGCACTAAGCATAGAGTGTGAAAAACTGAGTTTCGTTGAGAGCTGCTTGAAGCCTGATGGTGTGTGAAGTTAGTGAGCCAAATGGAGTTGTTCTCCCACAAGAACCACTCTGCTGATCCTTCTTCAATATGCCCTTCACCAACATGCAGTGTTTCTTTGATTCAATTAAACTCTCACACCAATATTTGCGTCTAGAGCCTTTGCATTGAGGGCTATCTGAAAACGGCTGTGGCGCTGAAGTTGCCTGTGAATGTGGAGTTGGTGGCATGCGAAACCCGCATGTGGAGCATTCGTTTGTGTGGGATGCTCACCAAGCTTCATTGCAGTCCTAGGCACTAAAAGTGCACCTAAGCATAGAGTGTGAAAACTGAGTTTTCCTTGATAGCTGCTTGGAAGCCTGATGGTGTGTGAAGTTAGTGAGCCAAATGGAGTTGTTCTCCCACCAAGAACCACTCGGGCTGATCCTTCTTCAATATGCCCCTTCACCAACATGCAGTGTTTCCTTGATTGAATTAGCTCTCACACCAATATTTGAGTCTAGAGCCTTTGCATTGAGGGCTATCTGAAAACGGCTGTGGCGCTGAAGTTGCCTGTGAATGTGGAGTTTGGTGGCATGTGAAACCCGCATGTGTAGCATTCGTTTGTGTGGGATGCTCAAGCAGGTTTCACTCCTAGATAATGCACTCAAAGGGCACTAAGCATAGAGTGTGAAAACTGAGTTTCCTTGAGAGCTGCTTGGAAAGCCTGATGGTGTGTGAGGTTAGTGAGCCAAATGGTGTTGTTCTCCCACAAGAACCACTCGGCTGATCCTTCTTCAATATGCCCTTCACGAACATGCAGTGTTTCCTTTATTGAATTAGCTCTCACACAAATATTTTGCATCTAGAGGCTTTACATTGAGGGCTATCTGAAAACGGCTGTGGCGCTGAAGTTGCCTGTGAATGTGGAGTTGGTGGCATGCGAAACCCGCATGAGGAGCATTCCTTTGTGTGGGATGCTCTACCAGGTTCATTCCTAGATAATGCACTCAAAGGGCACTAAGCATAGAGTGTGAAAAACTGAGTTTCCTTGAGAGCTGCTTGGAAGCCTGATGGTGTGTGACGTTAGTGAGCCAAATGGAGTTGTTCTCCCACAAGAACCACTCGGCTGATCCTTCTTCAATATGCCCTTCACCAACATGCAGTGTTTCCTTGATTGAATTAGCTCTCACACCAATATTTGCGTCCTAGAGCCTTTGCATTGAGGGCTATCTGAAAACGGCTATAGCGCTGAAGTTGCCTGTGAATGTGGAGTTAGTGGCATGCGTAACCCGCATGCGGAGCATTCGTTTGTGTGGGATGCTCTACCAGGTTCATTCCTAGATAATGCACTCAAAGGGCACTAAGCATAGAGTGTGAAAACTGAGTTTCCTTGAGAGCTGCTTGGAAGCCTGATGGTGTGTGAAGTTAGTGAGCCAAATGGAGTTGTTCTCCCACAAGAACCACTCTGCTGATCCTTCTTCAATATGCCCTTCACCAACATGCAGTGTTTCCTTGATTGAATTAGCTCTCACACCAATATTTGCGTCTAGAGCCTTTGCATTGAGGGCTATCTGAAAACGGCTGTGGCGCTGAAGTTGCCTGTGAATGTGGAGTTGGTGGCATGCGAAACCCCGCATGTGGAGCATTCGTTTGTGTGGGATGCTCACCAAGCTTCATTGCAGTCCTAGGCACTAAAAGTGCACTAAGCATAGAGTGTGAAAACTGAGTTTCCTTGAGAGCTGCCTTGGAAGCCTGATGGTGTGTGAAGTTAGTGAGCCAAATGGAGTTGTTCTCCCACAAGAACCACTCGGCTGATCCTTCTTCAATATGCCCCTTCACCAACATGCAGTGTTTCCTTGATTGAATTAGCTCTCACACCAATATTTGCGTCTAGAGCCTATGCATTGAGGGCTATCTGAAAACGGCTGTGGCGCTGAAGTTGCCTGTGAATGTGGAGTTGGGTGGCATGTGAAACCCGCATGTGGAGCATTCGTTTGTGTGGGATGCTCTACCAGGTTCACTCCTAGATAATGCACTCAAAGGGCACTAAGCATAGAGTGTGAAAACTGAGTTTCCTTGAGAGCTGCTTGGAAGCCTGATGGTGTGTGAAGTTAGTGAGCCAAAATGGAGTTGTTCTCCCACAAGAACCACTCTGCTGATCCTTCTTCAATATGCCCTTCACCCAACATGCAGTGTTTCCTTGATTGAAATTAGCTCTCACACCAATATTTGCGTCTAGAGCCTTTGCATTGAGGGCTATATGAAAACGGCTGTGGCGCTGAAGTTGCCTGTGAATGTGGAGTTGGTGGCATGTGAAAACCGCATGCGGAGCATTCGTTTGTGTGGGATGCTCTACCAGGTTCATTCCTAGATAATGCACTCAAAGGGCACTAAGCATAGAGTGTGAAAACTGAGTTTCCTTGAGAGCTGCTTGGAAGCCTGATGGTGTGTGAAATTAGTGAGCCAAATGGAGTTGTTCTCCCACAAGAACCACTCGGCTGATCCTTCTTCAATATGCCCTTCACCAACATGCAGTGTTTCCTTGATTGAATTAGCTCTCACACTAATATTTGTGTCTAGAGTCTTTGCTTTGATGGCTATCTGAAAACGGCTGTGGCGCTGAACTTGCCTGTGAATGTGGAGTTGGTGGCATGTGAAACCCGCATGTGGAGCATTCGTTTGTGTGGGATGCTCTACCAGGTTCATTCCTAGATAATGCACTCAAAGGGCACTAAGCATAGAGTGTGAAAAACTGAGTTTCGTTGAGAGCTGCTTGGAAGCCTGATGGTGTGTGAAGTTAGTGAGCCAAATGGAGTTGTTCTCCCACAAGAACCACTCTGCTGATCCTTCTTCAATATGCCCTTCACCAACATGCAGTGTTTCTTTGATTCAATTAACTCTCACACCAATATTTGCGTCTAGAGCCTTTGCATTGAGGGCTATCTGAAAATGGCTGTTGCGCTGAAGTTGCCTGTGAATGTGGAGTTGGTGGCATGCGAAACCCGCATGTGGAGCATTCGTTTGTGTGGGATGCTCACCAAGCTTCATTGCAGTCCCTAGGCACTAAAAGTGCACTAAGCATAGAGTGTGAAAACTGAGTTTCCTTGATAGTTGCTTGGAAGCCTGATGGTGTGTGAAGTTAGTGAGCCAAAATGGAGTTGTTCTCCCACAAGAACCACTCGGCTGATCCTTCTTCAATATGCCCTTCACCAACATGCAGTGTTTCCTTGATTGAATTAGCTCTCACACCAATATTTGCGTCTAGAGGCTTTACATTGAGGGCTATCTGAAAACGGCTGTGGCGCTGAAGTTGCCTGTGAATGTGGAGTTGGTGGCATGTGAAACCCGCATGTGGAGCATGCGTTTGTGTGGGATGCTCCAAGCAGGTTTCACTCCTAGATAATGCACTCAAAGGGCACTAAGCATAGAGTGTGAAAAACTGAGTTTCCTTGAGAGCTGCTTGGAAGCCTGATGGTGTGTGAAGTTAGTGAGCCAAATGGTGTTGTTCTCCCACAAGAACCACTCGGCTGATCCTTCTTCAATATGCCCTTCACCAACATGCAGTGTTTCCTTTATTGAATTAGCTCTCACACAAATATTTGCATCTAGAGGCTTTACATTGAGGGCTATCTGAAAAACGGCTGTGGCGCTGAAGTTGCCTGTGAATGTGGAGTTGGTGGCATGCGAAACCCGCATGAGGAGCATTCCTTTGTGTGGGATGCTCTACCAGGTTCATTCCTAGATAATGCACTCAAAGGGCACTAAGCATAGAGTGTGAAAAACTGAGTTTCCTTGAGAGCTTGCTTGGAAGCCTGATGGTGTGTGACGTTAGTGAGCCAAATGGAGTTGTTCTCCACAAGAACCACTCGGCTGATCCTTCTTCAATATGCCCTTCACCAACATGCAGTGTTTCCTTGATTGAATTAGCTCTCACACCAATATTTGCGTCTAGAGCCTTTGCATTGAGGGCTATCTGAAAAACGGCTGTGGCGCTGAAGTTGCCTGTGAATGTGGAGTTGGTGGCATGTGAAACCCGCCATGTGGAGCATTCGTTTGTGTGGGATGCTCTACCAGATTCATTCCTAGATAATGCACTCAAAGGGCACTAAGCATAGAGTGTGAAAAACTGAGGTTTCGTTGAGAGCTGCTTGGAAGCCTGATGGTGTGTGAAGTTAGTGAGCCAAATGGGAGTTGTTCTCCCCACAAGAACCACTCGGCTGATCCTTCTTCAATATGCCCTTCACCAACATGCAGTGTTTCCTTGATTGAATTAGCTCTCACACCAATATTTGCATCTAGAGGCCTTTGCATTGAGGGCTATCTGAAAAACGGCTGTGGCGCTGAAGTTGCCTGTGAATGTTTAGTTGGTGGCAATTGAAACCCGCATGTGGAGCATTCGTTTGTGTGGGATGCTCTACCAGCTTCATTCCAGTCCTAGGCACTCAAAGGGCACTAAGCATAGAGTGAGAAAACTGAGTTTCCTTGAGAGCTGCTTGGAAGCCTGATGGTGTGTAGAGTTAGTGAGCCAAATGGAGTTGTTCTCCCACAAGAAACCACTCGGTTGATTATTCTTCAATATGCCCTTCACCAACATGCAGTGTTTCCTTGATTGAATTAGCTCTCACACCAATATTTGCCGTCTAGAGGCTTTGCATTGAGGACTCTCTGAAAACGGCTGTGGCGCTGAAGTTGCCTGTGAATGTGGAGTTGGTGGCATGCCGAAACCCGCATGTGGAGCATTCGTTTGTGTGGGATGCTCTACCAGGTTCATTTCCTAGATAATGCACTCAAAGGGCACTAAGCATAGAGTGTGAAAACTGAGTTTCCTTGAGAGCTGCTTGGAAGCCTGATGGTGTGTGGAGTTAGTGAGCCAAATGGAGTTGTTCTCCCACAAGAACCACTCGGCTGATCCTTCTTCAATATGCCCTTTCACCAACATGCAGTGTTTCCTTGATTGAATTAGCTCTCACACCCAAATATTTGCGTCTAGAGCCTTTGCATTGAGGGCTATCTGAAAACGGCTGTGGCGCTGAAGTTGCCTGTGAATGTGGAGTTGGTGGCATGTGAAACCCGCATGTGGAGCATTCGTTTGTGTGGGGATGCTCTACCAGCTGCTTGGAAGCCTGATGGTGTGTGAAGTTAGTGAGCCGAATGGAGTTGTTCTCCCACAAGAACCACTCGGCTGATCCTTCTTCAATATGCCCTTCACCAACATGCAGTGTTTCCTTGATTGAATTAGCTCTCACACCAATATTTGTGTCTAGAGTCTTTGCTTTGATGGCTATCTGAAAACGGCTGTGGCGCTGAAGTTGCCTGTGAATGTGGAGTTGGTGGCATGTGAAACCCGCATGTAGAGCATTCGTTTGTGTGGGATGCTCTACCAGGTTCATTCCTAGATAATGCACTCAAAGGGCACTAAGCATAGAGTGTGAAAACTGAGTTTCGTTGAGAGCTGCTTGGAAGCCTGATGGTGTGTGAAGTTAGTGATCCAAATGGAGTTGTTGTAGCACAAGAACCACTCGGCTGATCCTTCTTCAATATGCCCTTCACCAACATGCAGTGTTTCCTTGATTGAATTAGCTCTCACACCAATATTTGCGTCTAGAGCCTTTGCATTGAGGGCTATCTGAAAACGGCTGTGGCGCTGAAGTTGCCTGTGAATGTGGAGTTGGTGGCATGCGAAACCCGCATGTGGAGCATTCGTTTGTGTGCGATGCTCACCAAGCTTCATTGCAGTCCTAGGCACTCAAAGGGCACTAAGCATAGAGTGTGAAAACTGAGTTTCCTTGAGAGCTGCTTGGAAGCCTGATGGTGTGTGAAGTTAGTGAGCCAAATGGAGTTGTTCTCCCACAAGAACAACTCGGCTGATCCTTCTTCAATATGCCCTTCACCAACATGCAGTGTTTCCTTGAGTGAATTAGCTCTCACACCAATATTTGCATCTGGAGCCTTTGCATTGAGGGCTATCTGAAAACGGCTGTGGCGCTGAAGTTGCCTGTGAATGTGGAGTTGGTGGCATGTGAAACCCGCATGTGGAGCATTCGTTTGTGTGGGATGCTCAAGCAGGTTCATTCCTAGATAATGCAATCAAAGGGCACTAAACATAGAGTGTGAAAACTGAGTTTCCTTGAGAGCTGCTTGGAAGCCTGATGGTGTGTGGGGTTAGTGAGCCAAATGAAGTTGTTCTCCCACAAGAACCACTCGGCTGATCCTTCTTCAATATGCCCTTCACCAACATGCAGTGTTTCCTTGATTGAATTAGCTCTCACACCAAAATTTGCGTCTAGAGCCTTTGCATTGAGGGCTATCTGAAAACGGCTGTGGCGCTGAAGTTGCCTGTGAATGTGGAGTTGGTGGCATGTGAAACCCGCATGAGGAGCATTCGTTTGTGTGGGATGCTCACCAAGCTTCATTTCAGTCCTTTGCACTCAAAGGGCACTAAGCATAGAGTGTGAAAACTGAGTTTCCTTGAGAGCTGCTTGGAAGCCTGATGGTGTGTGGAGTTAGTGAGCCAAATGGAGTTGTTCTCCCACAAGAACCACTCGGCTGATCCTTCTTCAATATGCCCTTCACCAACATGCAGTGTTTCCTTGATTGAATTATCTCTCACACCAATATTTGCGTCTAGAGCCTTTGCATTGAGGGCTATCTGAAAACGGCTGTGGCGCTGAAGTTGCCTGTGAATGTGGAGTTGGTGGCATGTGAAACCCGCATGTGGAGCATTCGTTTGTGTGGGATGCTCTACCAGGTTCATTCCTAGATAATGCACTCAAAGGGCACTAAGCATAGAGTGTGAAAACTGAGTTTCCTTGAGAGCTGCTTGGAAGCCTGATGGTGTGTGGAGTTAGTGAGCCAACTGGAGTTGTTCTCCCACAAGAACCACTCGGCTGATCCTTCTTCAATATGCCCTTCACCAACATGCAGTGTTTCCTTGATTGAATTAGCTCTCACACCAATATTTGCGTCTAGAGCCTTTGCATTGAGGGCTATCTGAAAACGGCTGTGGCGCTGAAGTTGCCTGTGAATGTGGAGTTGGTGGCATGCGAAACCCGCATGTGGAGCATTCGTTTGTGTGCGATGCTCACCAAGCTTCATTGCAGTCCTAGGAACTCAAAGGGCACTAAGCATAGAGTGAGAAAACTGAGTTTCCTTGAGAGCTGCTTGGAAGCCTGATGGTGTGTGAAGTTAGTGAGCCAAATGGAGTTGTTCTCCCACAAGAACCACTCGGCTGATCCTTCTTCAATATGCCCTTCACCAACATGCAGTGTTTCCTTGATTGAATTGGCTCTCACACCAATATTTGCGTCTAGAGCCTTTGCATTGAGGGCTATCTGAAAACGGCTGTGGCGCTGAAGTTGCCTGTGAATGTGGAGTTGGTGGCATGTGAAACCCGCATGCGGAGCATTCGTTTGTGTGGATGCTCTACCAGGTTCATTCCTAGATAATGCACTCAAAGGGCACTAAGCATAGAGTGTGAAAACTGAGTTTCCTTGGGAGCTGCTTGGAAGCCTGATGGTGTGTGAAGTTAGTGAGCCAAATGGAGTTGTTCTCCCACAAGAACCACTCTGCTGATCCTTCTTCAATATGCCCTTCACCAACATGCAGTGTTTCCTTGATTGAATTAGCTCTCACACCAAAATTTGCGTCTAGAGCCTTTGCATTGAGGGCTATCTGAAAACGGCTGTGGCGCTGAAGTTGCCTGTGAATGTGGAGTTGGTGGCATGTGAAACCCGCATGTGGAGCATTCGTTTGTGTGGGATGCTCTACCAGGTTCATTCCTAGATAATGCACTCAAAGGGCACTAAGCATAGAGTGTGAAAACTGAGTTTCCTTGAGAGCTGCTTGGAAGCCTGATGGTGTGTGGAGTTAGTGAGCCAAATGGAGTTGTTCTCCCACAAGAACCACTCGGCTGATCCTTCTTCAATATGCCCTTCACCAACATGCAGTGTA
>NW_026699387.1:0-56572 GCF_030435755.1 Ochotona princeps
TTGAAGTTGCCTGTGAATGTAGAGTTGGTAGCATGTGAAACCCGCATGTGGAGCATTCGTTTGTGTGGGATGCTGACCAAGCTTCATTTCAGTCCTAGGCACACAAAGGGCACTAAGCATAGAGTGTGAAAACTGAGTTTCCTTGAGAGCTGCTTGGAAGCCTGATGGTGTGTGAAGTTAGTGAGCCAAATGGAGTTGTTCTCCCACAAGAACCACTCGGCTGATCCTTCTTCAATATGCCCTTCACCAACATGCAGTGTTTCCTTGATTGAATTAGCTCTCACACCAATATTTGCGTCTAGAGCCTTTGCATTGAGGGCTATCTGAAAACGGCTGTGGCGCTGAAGTTGCCTGTGAATGTGGAGTTGGTGGCATGTGAAACCCGCATGTGGAGCATTCGTTTGTGTGGGATGCTGACCAAGCTTCATTTCAGTCCTAGGCACACAAAGAGCACTAAGCATAGAGTGTGAAAACTGAGATTCCTTGAGAGCTGCTTGGAAGCCTGATGGTGTGTGAAGTTAGAGAGCCAAATGGAGTTGTTCTCCCACAAGAACCACTCGGCTGATCCTTCTTCAATATGCCCTTCACCAACATGCAGTGTTTCCTTGATTGAATTAGCTCTCACACCAATATTTGCGTCTAGAGCCTTTGCATTGAGGGCTATCTGAAAACGGCTGTGGCGCTGAAGTTGCCTGTGAATGTGGAGTTGGTGGCATGTGAAACCCGCATGTGGAGCATTCGTTTGTGTGGGATGCTGACCAAGCTTCATTTTAGTCCTAGGCACACAAAGAGCACTAAGCATAGAGTGTGAAAACTGAGTTTCCTTGAGAGCTGCTTGGAAGCCTGATGGTGTGTGAAGTTAGTGAGCCAAATGGAGTTGTTCTCCCACAAGAACCACTCGGCTGATCCTTCTTCAATATGCCCTTCACCAACATGCAGTGTTTCCTTGATTGAATTAGCTCTCACACCAATATTTGCGTCTAGAGCCTTTGCATTGAGGGCTATCTGAAAACGGCTGTGGCGCTGAAGTTGCCTGTGAATGTGGAGTTGGTGGCATGTGAAACCCGCATGTGGAGCATTGGTTTGTGTGGGATGCTCTACCAGGTTCATTTCAGTCCTAGCCAAAGAAAAGGGCACTAAGCATAGAGTGTGAAAACTGAGTTTCCTTGAGAGCTGCTTGGAAGCCTGATGGTGTGTGAAGTTAGTGAGCCAAATGAGTTGTTCTCCCACAAGAACCACTCGGCTGATCCTTCTTCAATATGCCCTTCACCAACATGCAGTGTTTCCTTGATTGAATTAGCTCTCACACCAATATTTGCGTCTAGAGCCTTTGCATTGAGGGCTATCTGAAAACGGCTGTGGCGCTGAAGTTGCCTGTGAATGTGGAGTTGGTGCATGTGAAACCCGCATGTGGAGCATTCGTTTGTGTGGGATGCTCTACCAGGTTCATTCTAGTCTAGGCACTCAAAGGGCACTAAGCATAGAGTGTGAAAACTGAGTTTCCTTGAGAGCTGCTTGGAAGCCTGATGGTGTGTGAAGTTAGTGAGCCAAATGGAGTTGTTCTCCCACAAGAACCACTCGGCTGATCCTTCTTCAATATGCCCTTCACCAACATGCAGTGTTTCCTTGATTGAATTAGCTCTCACACCAATATTTGCGTCTAGAGCCTTTGCATTGAGGGCTATCTGAAAACGGCTGTGGCGCTGAAGTTGCCTGTGAATGTGGAGTTGGTGGCATGTGAAACCCGCATGTGGAGCATTCGTTTGTGTGGGATGCTGACCAAGCTTCATTTCAGTCCTAGGCACACAAAGAGCACTAAGCATAGAGTGTGAAAACTGAGATTCCTTGAGAGCTGCTTGGAAGCCTGATGGTGTGTGAAGTTAGAGAGCCAAATGGAGTTGTTCTCCCACAAGAACCACTCGGCTGATCCTTCTTCAATATGCCCTTCACCAACATGCAGTGTTTCCTTGATTGAATTAGCTCTCACACCAATATTTGCGTCTAGAGCCTTTGCATTGAGGGCTATCTGAAACGGCTGTGGCGCTGAAGTTGCCTGTGAATGTGGAGTTGGTGCATGTGAAACCCGCATGTGGAGCATTCGTTTGTGTGGGATGCTGACCAAGCTTCATTTTAGTCTAGGCACACAAAGAGCACTAAGCATAGAGTGTGAAAACTGAGTTTCCTTGAGAGCTGCTTGGAAGCCTGATGGTGTGTGAAGTTAGTGAGCCAAATGGAGTTGTTCTCCCACAAGAACCACTCGGCTGATCCTTCTTCAATATGCCCTTCACCAACATGCAGTGTTTCCTTGATTGAATTAGCTCTCACACCAATATTTGCGTCTAGAGCCTTTGCATTGAGGGCTATCTGAAAACGGCTGTGGCGCTGAAGTTGCCTGTGAATGTGGAGTTGGTGCCATGTGAAACCCGCATGTGGAGCATTCGTTTGTGTGGGATGCTCTACCAGGTTCATTCTAGTCATGCACTCAAAGGGCACTAAGCATAGAGTGTGAAAACTGAGTTTCCTTGAGAGCTGCTTGGAAGCCTGATGGTGTGTGAAGTTAGTGAGCCAAATGGAGTTGTTCTCCCACAAGAACCACTCGGCTGATCCTTCTTCAATATGCCCTTCACCAACATGCAGTGTTTCCTTGATTGAATTAGCTCTCACACCAATATTTGCGTCTAGAGCCTTTGCATTGAGGGCTATCTGAAAACGGCTGTGGCGCTGAAGTTGCCTGTGAATGTGGAGTTGGTGCATGTGAAACCCGCATGTGGAGCATTCGTTTGTGTGGGATGCTCTACCAGGTTCATTCAGTCTAGCATACAAAGGGCACTAAGCATAGAGTGTGAAAACTGAGTTTCTTGAGAGCTGCTTGGAAGCCTGATGGTGTGTGAAGTTAGTGAGCCAAATGGAGTTGTTCTCCCACAAGAACCACTCGGCTGATCCTTCTTCAATATGCCCTTCACCAACATGCAGTGTTTCCTTGATTGAATTAGCTCTCACACCAATATTTGCGTCTAGAGCCTTTGCATTGAGGGCTATCTGAAAACGGCTGTGGCGCTGAAGTTGCCTGTGAATGTGGAGTTGGTGGCATGTGAAACCCGCATGTGGAGCATTCGTTTGTGTGGGATGCTCTACCAGGTTCATTTCAGTCCTAGCCACAGAAAGGGCACTAAGCATAGAGTGTGAAAACTGAGTTTCCTTGAGAGCTGCTTGGAAGCCTGATGGTGTGTGAAGTTAGTGAGCCAAATGGAGTTGTTCTCCCACAAGAACCACTCGGCTGATCCTTCTTCAATATGCCCTTCACCAACATGCAGTGTTTCCTTGATTGAATTAGCTCTCACACCAATATTTGCGTCTAGAGCCTTTGCATTGAGGGCTATCTGAAAACGGCTGTGGCGCTGAAGTTGCCTGTGAATGTGGAGTTGGTGCATGTGAAACCCGCATGTGGAGCATTCGTTTGTGTGGGATGCTCTACCAGGCTTCATTCTAGTCTAGCACTCAAAGGGCACTAAGCATAGAGTGTGAAAACTGAGTTTCCTTGAGAGCTGCTTGGAAGCCTGATGGTGTGTGAAGTTAGTGAGCCAAATGGAGTTGTTCTCCCACAAGAACCACTCGGCTGATCCTTCTTCAATATGCCCTTCACCAACATGCAGTGTTTCCTTGATTGAATTAGCTCTCACACCAATATTTGCGTCTAGAGCCTTTGCATTGAGGGCTATCTGAAAACGGCTGTGGCGCTGAAGTTGCCTGTGAATGTGGAGTTGGTAGCATGTGAAACCCGCATGTGGAGCATTCGTTTGTGTGGGATGCTGACCAGGTTCATTTCAGTCCTAGGCACACAAAGGGCACTAAGCATAGAGTGTGAAAACTGAGTTTCCTTGAGAGCTGCTTGGAAGCCTGATGGTGTGTGAAGTTAGTGAGCCAAATGGAGTTGTTCTCCCACAAGAACCACTCGGCTGATCCTTCTTCAATATGCCCTTCACCAACATGCAGTGTTTCCTTGATTGAATTAGCTCTCACACCAATATTTGCGTCTAGAGCCTTTGCATTGAGGGCTATCTGAAAACGGCTGTGGCGCTGAAGTTGCCTGTGAATGTGGAGTTGGTGGCATGTGAAACCCGCATGTGGAGCATTCGTTTGTGTGGGATGCTCTACCAGCTTCATTTCAGTCCTAGGCACACAAAGAGCACTAAGCATAGAGTGTGAAAACTGAGATTCCTTGAGAGCTGCTTGGAAGCCTGATGGTGTGTGAAGTTAGTGAGCCAAATGGAGTTGTTCTCCCACAAGAACCACTCGGCTGATCCTTCTTCAATATGCCCTTCACCAACATGCAGTGTTTCCTTGATTGAATTAGCTCTCACACCAATATTTGCGTCTAGAGCCTTTGCATTGAGGGCTATCTGAAAACGGCTGTGGCGCTGAAGTTGCCTGTGAATGTGGAGTTGGTGGCATGTGAAACCCGCATGTGGAGCATTGGTTTGTGTGGGATGGTCTACCAGGTTCATTTCAGTCCTAGCCAAAGAAAGGGCACTAAGCATAGAGTGTGAAAACTGAGTTTCCTTGAGAGCTGCTTGGAAGCCTGATGGTGTGTGAAGTTAGTGAGCCAAATGGAGTTGTTCTCCCACAAGAACCACTCGGCTGATCCTTCTTCAATATGCCCTTCACCAACATGCAGTGTTTCCTTGATTGAATTAGCTCTCACACCAATATTTGCGTCTAGAGCCTTTGCATTGAGGGCTATCTGAAAACGGCTGTGGCGCTGAATTTGCCTGTGAATGTGGAGTTGGTGGCATGTGAAACCCGCATGTGGAGCATTCGTTTGTGTGGGATGCTCTACCAGGTTCATTCCTAGATAATGCACTCAAAGGGCACTAAGCATAGAGTGTGAAAACTGAGTTTCCTTGAGAGCTGCTTGGAAGCCTGATGGTGTGTGAAGTTAGTGAGCCAAATGGAGTTGTTCTCCCACAAGAACCACTCGGCTGATCCTTCTTCAATATGCCCTTCACCAACATGCAGTGTTTCCTTGATTGAATTAGCTCTCACACCAATATTTGCGTCTAGAGCCTTTGCATTGAGGGCTATCTGAAAACGGCTGTGGCGCTGAAGTTGCCTGTGAATGTGGAGTTGGTGGCATGTGAAACCCGCATGTGGAGCATTCGTTTGTGTGGGATGGTCTACCAGGTTCATTTCAGTCCTAGCCATACAAAGGGCACTAAGCATAGAGTGTGAAAACTGAGTTTCCTTGAGAGCTGCTTGGAAGCCTGATGGTGTGTGAAGTTAGTGAGCCAAATGGAGTTGTTCTCCCACAAGAACCACTCGGCTGATCCTTCTTCAATATGCCCTTCACCAACATGCAGTGTTTCCTTGATTGAATTAGCTCTCACACCAATATTTGCGTCTAGAGCCTTTGCATTGAGGGCTATCTGAAAACGGCTGTGGCGCTGAAGTTGCCTGTGAATGTGGAGTTGGTGGCATGTGAAACCCGCATGTGGAGCATTCGTTTGTGTGGGATGCTCTACCAGGTTCATTTCAGTCCTAGCCAAAGTAAGGGCACTAAGCATAGAGTGTGAAAACTGAGTTTCCTTGAGAGCTGCTTGGAAGCCTGATGGTGTGTGAAGTTAGTGAGCCAAATGGAGTTGTTCTCCCACAAGAACCACTCGGCTGATCCTTCTTCAATATGCCCTTCACCAACATGCAGTGTTTCCTTGATTGAATTAGCTCTCACACCAATATTTGCGTCTAGAGCCTTTGCATTGAGGGCTATCTGAAAACGGCTGTGGCGCTGAAGTTGCCTGTGAATGTGGAGTTGGTGGCATGTGAAACCCGCATGTGGAGCATTCGTTTGTGTGGGATGCTCTACCAGGTTCATTTCAGTCCTAGCCAAAGAAAGGGCACTAAGCATAGAGTGTGAAAACTGAGTTTCCTTGAGAGCTGCTTGGAAGCCTGATGGTGTGTGAAGTTAGTGAGCCAAATGGAGTTGTTCTCCCACAAGAACCACTCGGCTGATCCTTCTTCAATATGCCCTTCACCAACATGCAGTGTTTCCTTGATTGAATTAGCTCTCACACCAATATTTGCGTCTAGAGCCTTTGCATTGAGGGCTATCTGAAAACGGCTGTGGCGCTGAAGTTGCCTGTGAATGTGGAGTTGGTGGCATGTGAAACCCGCATGTGGAGCATTCGTTTGTGTGGGATGCTCTACCAGGTTCATTCCTAGATAATGCACTCAAAGGGCACTAAGCATAGAGTGTGAAAACTGAGTTTCCTTGAGAGCTGCTTGGAAGCCTGATGGTGTGTGAAGTTAGTGAGCCAAATGGAGTTGTTCTCCCACAAGAACCACTCGGCTGATCCTTCTTCAATATGCCCTTCACCAACATGCAGTGTTTCCTTGATTGAATTAGCTCTCACATCAATATTTGCGTCTAGAGCCTTTGCATTGAGGGCTATCTGAAAACGGCTGTGGCCGCTGAAGTTGCCTGTGAATGTGGAGTTGGTGCATGTGAAACCCGCATGTGGAGCATTCGTTTGTGTGGGATGCTCTACCAGGTTCATTCCTAGATAATGCACTCAAAGGGCACTAAGCATAGAGTGTGAAAACTGAGTTTCCTTGAGAGCTGCTTGGAAGCCTGATGGTGTGTGAAGTTAGTGAGCCAAATGGAGTTGTTCTCCCACAAGAACCACTCGGCTGATCCTTCTTCAATATGCCCTTCACCAACATGCAGTGTTTCCTTGATTGAATTAGCTCTCACACCAATATTTGCGTCTAGAGCCTTTGCATTGAGGGCTATCTGAAAACGGCTGTGGCGCTGAAGTTGCCTGTGAATGTGGAGTTGGTGGCATGTGAAACCCGCATGTGGAGCATTCGTTTGTGTGGGATGCTCTACCAGGTTCATTTCAGTCCTAGCCATACAAAGGGCACTAAGCATAGAGTGTGAAAACTGAGTTTCCTTGAGAGCTGCTTGGAAGCCTGATGGTGTGTGAAGTTAGTGAGCCAAATGGAGTTGTTCTCCCACAAGAACCACTCGGCTGATCCTTCTTCAATATGCCCTTCACCAACATGCAGTGTTTCCTTGATTGAATTAGCTCTCACACCAATATTTGCGTCTAGAGCCTTTGCATTGAGGGCTATCTGAAAACGGCTGTGGCGCTGAAGTTGCCTGTGAATGTGGAGTTGGTGGCATGTGAAACCCGCATGTGGAGCATTCGTTTGTGTGGGATGCTCTACCAGGTTCATTTCAGTCCTAGCCAAAGAAAGGGCACTAAGCATAGAGTGTGAAAACTGCGTTTCCTTGAGAGCTGCTTGGAAGCCTGATGGTGTGTGAAGTTAGTGAGCCAAATGGAGTTGTTCTCCCACAAGAACCACTCGGCTGATCCTTCTTCAATATGCCCTTCACCAACATGCAGTGTTTCCTTGATTGAATTAGCTCTCACACCAATATTTGCGTCTAGAGCCTTTGCATTGAGGGCTATCTGAAAACGGCTGTGGCGCTGAAGTTGCCTGTGAATGTGGAGTTGGTGGCATGTGAAACCCGCATGTGGAGCATTCGTTTGTGTGGGATGCTCTACCAGGTTCATTCCTAGATAATGCACTCAAAGGGCACTAAGCATAGAGTGTGAAAACTGAGTTTCCTTGAGAGCTGCTTGGAAGCCTGATGGTGTGTGAAGTTAGTGAGCCAAATGGAGTTGTTCTCCACAAGAACCACTCGGCTGATCCTTCTTCAATATGCCCTTCACCAACATGCAGTGTTTCCTTGATTGAATTAGCTCTCACACCAATATTTGCGTCTAGAGCCTTTGCATTGAGGGCTAACTGAAAACGGCTGTGGCGCTGAAGTTGCCTGTGAATGTAGAGTTGGTAGCATGTGAAACCCGCATGTGGAGCATTCGTTTGTGTGGGATGCTGACCAAGCTTCATTCAGTCCTAGGCACACAAATGGCACTAAGCATAGAGTGTAAAAACTGAGTTTCCTTGAGAGCTGCTTGGAAGCCTGATGGTGTGTGAAGTTAGTGAGCCAAATGGAGTTGTTCTCCCACAAGAACCACTCGGCTGATCCTTCTTCAATATGCCCTTCACCAACATGCAGTGTTTCCTTGATTGAATTAGCTCTCACACCAATATTTGCGTCTAGAGCCTTTGCATTGAGGGCTATCTGAAAACGGCTGTGGCGCTGAAGTTGCCTGTGAATGTGGAGTTGGTGGCATGTGAAACCCGCATGTGGAGCATTCGTTTGTGTGGGATGCTCACCAAGCTTCATTTCAGTCCTAGGCACACAAAGAGCACTAAGCATAGAGTGTGAAAACTGAGATTCCTTGAGAGCTGCTTGGAAGCCTGATGTTGTGTGAAGTTAGAGAGCCAAATGGAGTTGTTCTCCCACAAGAACCACTCGGCTGATCCTTCTTCAATATGCCCTTCACCAACATGCAGTGTTTCCTTGATTGAATTAGCTCTCACACCAATATTTGCGTCTAGAGCCTTTGCATTGAGGGCTATCTGAAAACGGCTGTGGCGCTGAAGTTGCCTGTGAATGTGGAGTTGGTGGCATGTGAAACCCGCATGTGGAGCATTCGTTTGTGTGGATGCTGACCAGCTTCATTTCAGTCCTAGGCACACAAAGAGCACTAAGCATAGAGTGTGAAAACTGAGTTTCCTTGAGAGCTGCTTGGAAGCCTGATGGTGTGTGAAGTTAGTGAGCCAAATGGAGTTGTTCTCCCACAAGAACCACTCGGCTGATCCTTCTTCAATATGCCCTTCACCAACATGCAGTGTTTCCTTGATTGAATTAGCTCTCACACCAATATTTGCGTCTAGAGCCTTTGCATTGAGGGCTATCTGAAAACGGCTGTGGCGCTGAAGTTGCCTGTGAATGTGGAGTTGCTGGCATGTGAAACCCGCATGTGGAGCATTCGTTTGTGTGGGATGCTCTACCAGGTTCATTCCTAGATAATGCACTCAAAGGGCACTAAGCATAGAGTGTGAAAACTGAGTTTCCTTGAGAGCTGCTTGGAAGCCTGATGGTGTGTGAAGTTAGTGAGCCAAATGGAGTTGTTCTCCCACAAGAACCACTCGGCTGATCCTTCTTCAATATGCCCTTCACCAACATGCAGTGTTTCCTTGATTGAATTAGCTCTCACACCAATATTTGCGTCTAGAGCCTTTGCATTGAGGGCTATCTGAAAACGGCTGTGGCGCTGAAGTTGCCTGTGAATGTGGAGTTGGTGGCATGTGAAACCCGCATGTGGAGCATTCGTTTGTGTGGGATGCTCTAATAGGTTCATTTCAGTCCTAGGCACTCATAGGGCACTAAGCATAGAGTGTGAAAACTGAGTTTCCTTGAGAGCTGCTTGGAAGCCTGATGGTGTGTGAAGTTAGTGAGCCAAATGGAGTTGTTCTCCCACAAGAACCACTCGGCTGATCCTTCTTCAATATGCCCTTCACCAACATGCAGTGTTTCCTTGATTGAATTAGCTCTCACACCAATATTTGCGTCTAGAGCCTTTGCATTGAGGGCTATCTGAAAACGGCTGTGGCGCTGAAGTTGCCTGTGAATGTGGAGTTGGTGGCATGTGAAACCCGCATGTGGAGCATTCGTTTGTGTGGGATGCTCTACCAGGTTCATTCCTAGATAATGCACTCAAAGGGCACTAAGCATAGAGTGTGAAAACTGAGTTTCCTTGAGAGCTGCTTGGAAGCCTGATGGTGTGTGAAGTTAGTGAGCCAAATGGAGTTGTTCTCCCACAAGAACCACTCGGCTGATCCTTCTTCAATATGCCCTTCACCAACATGCAGTGTTTCCTTGATTGAATTAGCTCTCACACCAATATTTGCGTCTAGAGCCTTTGCATTGAGGGCTATCTGAAAACGGCTGTGGCGCTGAAGTTGCCTGTGAATGTGGAGTTGGTGGCATGTGAAACCCGCATGTGGAGCATTCGTTTGTGTGGGATGCTGACCAAGCATCATTTCAGTCCTAGGCACACAAAGAGCACTAAGCATAGAGTGTGAAAACTGAGTTTCCTTGAGAGCTGCTTGGAAGCCTGATGGTGTGTGAAGTTAGTGAGCCAAATGGAGTTGTTCTCCCACAAGAACCACTCGGCTGATCCTTCTTCAATATGCCCTTCACCAACATGCAGTGTTTCCTTGATTGAATTAGCTCTCACACCAATATTTGCGTCTAGAGCCTTTGCATTGAGGGCTATCTGAAAACGGCTGTGGCGCTGAAGTTGCCTGTGAATGTGGAGTTGGTGGCATGTGAAACCCGCATGTGGAGCATTCGTTTGTGTGGGATGCTCTACCAGGTTCATTCCTAGATAATGCACTCAAAGGGCACTAAGCATAGAGTGTGAAAACTGAGTTTCCTTGAGAGCTGCTTGGAAGCCTGATGGTGTGTGAAGTTAGTGAGCCAAATGGAGTTGTTCTCCCACAAGAACCACTCGGCTGATCCTTCTTCAATATGCCCTTCACCAACATGCAGTGTTTCCTTGATTGAATTAGCTCTCACACCAATATTTGCGTCTAGAGCCTTTGCATTGAGGGCTATCTGAAAACGGCTGTGGCGCTGAAGTTGCCTGTGAATGTGGAGTTGGTGGCATGTGAAACCCGCATGTGGAGCATTCGTTTGTGTGGGATGCTCTAATAGGTTCATTTCAGTCCTAGGCACTCATAGGGCACTAAGCATAGAGTGTGAAAACTGAGTTTCCTTGAGAGCTGCTTGGAAGCCTGATGGTGTGTGAAGTTAGTGAGCCAAATGGAGTTGTTCTCCCACAAGAACACTCGGCTGATCCTTCTTCAATATGCCCTTCACCAACATGCAGTGTTTCCTTGATTGAATTAGCTCTCACACCAATATTTGCGTCTAGAGCCTTTGCATTGAGGGCTATCTGAAAACGGCTGTGGCGCTGAAGTTGCCTGTGAATGTGGAGTTGGTGGCATGTGAAACCCGCATGTGGAGCATTCGTTTGTGTGGGATGCTCTACCAGGTTCATTCCTAGATAATGCACTCAAAGGGCACTAAGCATAGAGTGTGAAAACTGAGTTCCTTGAGAGCTGCTTGGAAGCCTGATGGTGTGTGAAGTTAGTGAGCCAAATGGAGTTGTTCTCCCACAAGAACCACTCGGCTGATCCTTCTTCAATATGCCCTTCACCAACATGCAGTGTTTCCTTGATTGAATTAGCTCTCACACCAATATTTGCGTCTAGAGCCTTTGCATTGAGGGCTATCTGAAAACGGCTGTGGCGCTGAAGTTGCCTGTGAATGTGGAGTTGGTGGCATGTGAAACCCGCATGTGGAGCATTCGTTTGTGTGGGATGCTCTACTAGGTTCATTTCAGTCTAGGCACTCATAGGGCACTAAGCATAGAGTGTGAAAACTGAGTTTCCTTGAGAGCTGCTTGGAAGCCTGATGGTGTGTGAAGTTAGTGAGCCAAATGGAGTTGTTCTCCCACAAGAACCACTCGGCTGATCCTTCTTCAATATGCCCTTCACCAACATGCAGTGTTTCCTTGATTGAATTAGCTCTCACACCAATATTTGCGTCTAGAGCCTTTGCATTGAGGGCTATCTGAAAACGGCTGTGGCGCTGAAGTTGCCTGTGAATGTGGAGTTGGTGGCATGTGAAACCCGCATGTGGAGCATTCGTTTGTGTGGGATGCTCTACCAGGTTCATTCCTAGATAATGCACTCAAAGGGCACTAAGCATAGAGTGTGAAAACTGAGTTTCCTTGAGAGCTGCTTGGAAGCCTGATGGTGTGTGAAGTTAGTGAGCCAAATGGAGTTGTTCTCCCACAAGAACCACTCGGCTGATCCTTCTTCAATATGCCCTTCACCAACATGCAGTGTTTCCTTGATTGAATTAGCTCTCACACCAATATTTGCGTCTAGAGCCTTTGCATTGAGGGCTATCTGAAAACGGCTGTGGCGCTGAAGTTGCCTGTGAATGTGGAGTTGGTGGCATGTGAAACCCGCATGTGGAGCATTGGTTTGTGTGGGATGCTCTACCAGGTTCATTTCAGTCCTAGCCAAAGAAAGGGCACTAAGCATAGAGTGTGAAAACTGAGTTTCCTTGAGAGCTGCTTGGAAGCCTGATGGTGTGTGAAGTTAGTGAGCCAAATGGAGTTGTTCTCCCACAAGAACCACTCGGCTGATCCTTCTTCAATATGCCCTTCACCAACATGCAGTGTTTCCTTGATTGAATTAGCTCTCACACCAATATTTGCGTCTAGAGCCTTTGCATTGAGGGCTATCTGAAAACGGCTGTGGCGCTGAAGTTGCCTGTGAATGTGGAGTTGGTGGTATGTGAAACCCGCATGTGGAGCATTCGTTTGTGTGGGATGCTGACCAAGCTTCATTTCAGTCCTAGAGCACACAAAGAGCACTAGGCATAGAGTGTGAAAACTAGTTTCCTTGAGAGCTGCTTGGAAGCCTGATGGTGTGTGAAGTTAGTGAGCCAAATGGAGTTGTTCTCCCACAAGAACCACTCGGCTGATCCTTCTTCAATATGCCCTTCACCAACATGCAGTGTTTCCTTGATTGAATTAGCTCTCACACCAATATTTGCGTCTAGAGCCTTTGCATTGAGGGCTATCTGAAAACGGCTGTGGCGCTGAATTTGCCTGTGAATGTGGAGTTGGTGGCATGTGAAACCCGCATGTGGAGCATTCGTTTGTGTGGGATGCTCTACCAGGTTCATTCTAGACTAATGCACTCAAAGGGCACTAAGCATAGAGTGTGAAAACTGAGTTTCCTTGAGAGCTGCTTGGAAGCCTGATGGTGTGTGAAGTTAGTGAGCCAAATGGAGTTGTTCTCCCACAAGAACCACTCGGCTGATCCTTCTTCAATATGCCCTTCACCAACATGCAGTGTTTCCTTGATTGAATTAGCTCTCACACCAATATTTGCGTCTAGAGCCTTTGCATTGAGGGCTATCTGAAAACGGCTGTGGCGCTGAATTTGCCTGTGAATGTGGAGTTGGTGGCATGTGAAACCCGCATGTGGAGCATTCGTTTGTGTGGGATGGCTCTACCAGGTTCATTCAGTCCTAGGCACTCATAGGGCACTAAGCATAGAGTGTGAAAACTGAGTTTCCTTGAGAGCTGCTTGGAAGCCTGATGGTGTGTGAAGTTAGTGAGCCAAATGGAGTTGTTCTCCCACAAGAACCACTCGGCTGATCCTTCTTCAATATGCCCTTCACCAACATGCAGTGTTTCCTTGATTGAATTAGCTCTCACACCAATATTTGCGTCTAGAGCCTTTGCATTGAGGGCTATCTGAAAACGGCTGTGGCGCTGAAGTTGCCTGTGAATGTGGAGTTGGTGGCATGTGAAACCCGCATGTGGAGCATTCGTTTGTGTGGGATGCTCTACCAGGTTCATTTCAGTCCTAGCAAAGTAAGGGCACTAAGCATAGAGTGTGAAAACTGAGTTTCCTTGAGAGCTGCTTGGAAGCCTGATGGTGTGTGAAGTTAGTGAGCCAAATGGAGTTGTTCTCCCACAAGAACCACTCGGCTGATCCTTCTTCAATATGCCCTTCACCAACATGCAGTGTTTCCTTGATTGAATTAGCTCTCACACCAATATTTGCGTCTAGAGCCTTTGCATTGAGGGCTATCTGAAAACGGCTGTGGCGCTGAAGTTGCCTGTGAATGTGGAGTTGGTGGCATGTGAAACCCGCATGTGGAGCATTCGTTTGTGTGGGATGCTCTACTAGGTTCATTTCAGTCCTAGCCAAAGAAAGGGCACTAAGCATAGAGTGTGAAAACTGAGTTTCCTTGAGAGCTGCTTGGAAGCCTGATGGTGTGTGAAGTTAGTGAGCCAAATGGAGTTGTTCTCCCACAAGAACCACTCGGCTGATCCTTCTTCAATATGCCCTTCACCAACATGCAGTGTTTCCTTGATTGAATTAGCTCTCACACCAATATTTGCGTCTAGAGCCTTTGCATTGAGGGCTATCTGAAAACGGCTGTGGCGCTGAAGTTGCCTGTGAATGTGGAGTTGGTGGCATGTGAAACCCGCATGTGGAGCATTCGTTTGTGTGGGATGCTGACCAAGCTTCATTTCAGTCCTAGGCACACAAAGAGCACTAAGCATAGAGTGTGAAAACTGAGATTCCTTGAGAGCTGCTTGGAAGCCTGATGGTGTGTGAAGTTAGAGAGCCAAATGGAGTTGTTCTCCCACAAGAACCACTCGGCTGATCCTTCTTCAATATGCCCTTCACCAACATGCAGTGTTTCCTTGATTGAATTAGCTCTCACACCAATATTTGCGTCTAGAGCCTTTGCATTGAGGGCTATCTGAAAACGGCTGTGGCGCTGAAGTTGCCTGTGAATGTGGAGTTGGTGGCATGTGAAACCCGCATGTGGAGCATTCGTTTGTGTGGGATGCTGACCAAGCTTCATTTCAGTCCTAGGCACACAAAGAGCACTAAGCATAGAGTGTGAAAACTGAGTTTCCTTGAGAGCTGCTTGGAAGCCTGATGGTGTGTGAAGTTAGTGAGCCAAATGGAGTTGTTCTCCCACAAGAACCACTCGGCTGATCCTTCTTCAATATGCCCTTCACCAACATGCAGTGTTTCCTTGATTGAATTAGCTCTCACACCAATATTTGCGTCTAGAGCCTTTGCATTGAGGGCTATCTGAAAACGGCTGTGGCGCTGAAGTTGCCTGTGAATGTGGAGTTGGTGGCATGTGAAACCCGCATGTGGAGCATTCGTTTGTGTGGGATGCTCTACCAGGTTCATTCCTAGATAATGCACTCAAAGGGAACTAAGCATAGAGTGTGAAAACTGAGTTTCCTTGAGAGCTGCTTGGAAGCCTGATGGTGTGTGAAGTTAGTGAGCCAAATGGAGTTGTTCTCCCACAAGAACCACTCGGCTGATCCTTCTTCAATATGCCCTTCACCAACATGCAGTGTTTCCTTGATTGAATTAGCTCTCACACCAATATTTGCGTCTAGAGCCTTTGCATTGAGGGCTATCTGAAAACGGCTGTGGCGCTGAAGTTGCCTGTGAATGTGGAGTTGGTGGCATGTGAAACCCGCATGTGGAGCATTCGTTTGTGTGGGATGCTGACCAAGCTTCATTTCAGTCCTAGGCACACAAAGAGCACTAGCCTAGAGTGTGAAAACTGAGTTTCCTTGAGAGCTGCTTGGAAGCCTGATGGTGTGTGAAGTTAGTGAGCCAAATGGAGTTGTTCTCCCACAAGAACCACTCGGCTGATCCTTCTTCAATATGCCCTTCACCAACATGCAGTGTTTCCTTGATTGAATTAGCTCTCACACCAATATTTGCGTCTAGAGCCTTTGCATTGAGGGCTATCTGAAAACGGCTGTGGCGCTGAAGTTGCCTGTGAATGTGGAGTTGGTGGCATGTGAAACCCGCATGTGGAGCATTCGTTTGTGTTGGATGCTCTACCAGGTTCATTCCTAGATAATGCACCTAAAGGGCACTAAGCATAGAGTGTGAAAACTGAGTTTCCTTGAGAGCTGCTTGGAAGCCTGATGGTGTGTGAAGTTAGTGAGCCAAATGCAGTTGTTCTCCCACAAGAACCACTCGGCTGATCCTTCTTCAATATGCCCTTCACCAACATGCAGTGTTTCCTTGATTGAATTAGCTCTCACACCAATATTTGCGTCTAGAGCCTTTGCATTGAGGGCTAACTGAAAACGGCTGTGGCGCTGAAGTTGCCTGTGAATGTAGAGTTGGTAGCATGTGAAACCCGCATGTGGAGCATTCGTTTGTGTGGGATGCTGACCAAGCTTCATTTCAGTCCTAGGCACACAAAGGGCACTAAGCATAGAGTGTGAAAACTGAGTTTCCTTGAGAGCTGCTTGGAAGCCTGATGGTGTGTGAAGTTAGTGAGCCAAATGGAGTTGTTCTCCCACAAGAACCACTCGGCTGATCCTTCTTCAATATGCCCTTCACCAACATGCAGTGTTTCCTTGATTGAATTAGCTCTCACACCAATATTTGCGTCTAGAGCCTTTGCATTGAGGGCTATCTGAAAACGGCTGTGGCGCTGAAGTTGCCTGTGAATGTGGAGTTGGTGGCATGTGAAACCCGCATGTGGAGCATTCGTTTGTGTGGGATGCTGACCAAGCTTCATTTCAGTCCTAGGCACACAAAGAGCACTAAGCATAGAGTGTGAAAACTGAGTTTCCTTGAGAGCTGCTTGGAAGCCTGATGGTGTGTGAAGTTAGTGAGCCAAATGGAGTTGTTCTCCCACAAGAACCACTCGGCTGATCCTTCTTCAATATGCCCTTCACCAACATGCAGTGTTTCCTTGATTGAATTAGCTCTCACACCAATATTTGCGTCTAGAGCCTTTGCATTGAGGGCTATCTGAAAACGGCTGTGGCGCTGAAGTTGCCTGTGAATGTGGAGTTGGTGGCATGTGAAACCCGCATGTGGAGCATTCGTTTGTGTGTGGGATGCTGACCAGTTTCATTTCAGTCCTAGGCACACAAAGGGCACTAGGCATAGAGTGTGAAAACTGAGTTTCCTTGAGAGCTGCTTGGAAGCCTGATGGTGTGTGAAGTTAGTGAGCCAAATGGAGTTGTTCTCCCACAAGAACCACTCGGCTGATCCTTCTTCAATATGCCCTTCACCAACATGCAGTGTTTCCTTGATTGAATTAGCTCTCACACCAATATTTGCGTCTAGAGCCTTTGCATTGAGGGCTATCTGAAAACGGCTGTGGCGCTGAAGTTGCCTGTGAATGTGGAGTTGGTGGCATGTGAAACCCGCATGTGGAGCATTCGTTTGTGTGGGATGCTCTACCAGGTTCATTTCAGTCCTAGCCAAAGAAGGGCACTAAGCATAGAGTGTGAAAACTGAGTTTCCTTGAGAGCTGCTTGGAAGCCTGATGGTGTGTGAAGTTAGTGAGCCAAATGGAGTTGTTCTCCCACAAGAACCACTCGGCTGATCCTTCTTCAATATGCCCTTCACCAACATGCAGTGTTTCCTTGATTGAATTAGCTCTCACACCAATATTTGCGTCTAGAGCCTTTGCATTGAGGGCTATCTGAAAACGGCTGTGGCGCTGAAGTTGCCTGTGAATGTGGAGTTGGTGGCATGTGAAACCCGCATGTGGAGCATTCGTTTGTGTGGGATGCTGACCAGCTTCATTTCAGTGCTAGCATGCAAAGGGCACTAAGCATAGAGTGTGAAAACTGAGTTTCCTTGAGAGCTGCTTGGAAGCCTGATGGTGTGTGAAGTTAGTGAGCCAAATGGAGTTGTTCTCCCACAAGAACCACTCGGCTGATCCTTCTTCAATATGCCCTTCACCAACATGCAGTGTTTCCTTGATTGAATTAGCTCTCACACCAATATTTGCGTCTAGAGCCTTTGCCTTGAGGGCTATCTGAAAACGGCTGTGGCGCTGAAGTTGCCTGTGAATGTGGAGTTGGTGGCATGTGAAACCCGCATGTGGAGCATTCGTTTGTGTTGGATGCTCTACCAGGTTCATTCCTAGCTAATGCACTCAAAGGGCACTAAGCATAGAGTGTGAAAACTGAGTTTCCTTGAGAGCTGCTTGGAAGCCTGATGGTGTGTGAAGTAGTGAGCCAAATGGAGTTGTTCTCCCACAAGAACCACTCGGCTGATCTTCTTCAATATGCCCTTCACCAACATGCAGTGTTTCCTTGATTGAATTAGCTCTCACACCAATATTTGCGTCTAGAGCCTTTGCATTGAGGCTATCTGAAAACGGCTGTGCGCTGAAGTTGCCTGTGAATGTAGAGTTTGGTAGCATGTGAAACCCGCATGTGGAGCATTCGTTTGTGTGGGATGCTGACCAAGCTTCATTTCAGTCCTAGGCACACAAAGGGCACTAAGCATAGAGTGTAAAACTGAGTTTCCTTGAGAGCTGCTTGGAAGCCTGATGGTGTGTGAAGTTAGTGAGCCAAATGGAGTTGTTCTCCCACAAGAACCACTCGGCTGATCCTTCTTCAATATGCCCTTCACCAACATGCAGTGTTTCCTTGATTGAATTAGCTCTCACACCAATATTTGCGTCTAGAGCCTTTGCATTGAGGGCTATCTGAAAACGGCTGTGGCGCTGAAGTTGCCTGTGAATGTGGAGTTGGTGGCATGTGAAACCCGCATGTGGAGCATTCGTTTGTGTGGGATGCTGACAAGCTTCATTTCAGTCCTAGGCACACAAAGAGCACTAAGCATAGAGTGTGAAAACTGAGTTTCCTTGAGAGCTGCTTGGAAGCCTGATGGTGTGTGAAGTTAGTGAGCCAAATGGAGTTGTTCTGCCACAAGAACCACTCGGCTGATCCTTCTTCAATATGCCCTTCACCAACATGCAGTGTTTCCTTGATTGAATTAGCTCTCACACCAATATTTGCGTCTAGAGCCTTTGCATTGAGGGCTATCTGAAAACGGCTGTGGCGCTGAAGTTGCCTGTGAATGTGGAGTTGGTGGCATGTGAAATCCGCATGTGGAGCATTCGTTTGTGTGGGATGCTCTACCAGGTTCATTTCAGCCTAGCCATACAAAGGGCACTAAGCATAGAGTGTGAAAACTGAGTTTCCTTGAGAGCTGCTTGGAAGCCTGATGGTGTGTGAAGTTAGTGAGCCAAATGGAGTTGTTCTCCCACAAGAACCACTCGGCTGATCCTTCTTCAATATGCCCTTCACCAACATGCAGTGTTTCCTTGATTGAATTAGCTCTCACACCAATATTTGCGTCTAGAGCCTTTGCATTGAGGGCTATCTGAAAACGGCTGTGGCGCTGAAGTTGCCTGTGAATGTGGAGTTGGTGGCATGTGAAATCCGCATGTGGAGCATTCGTTTGTGTGGGATGCTCTACCAGGTTCATTTCAGCCCTAGCCATACAAAGGGCACTAAGCATAGAGTGTGAAAACTGAGTTTCCTTGAGAGCTGCTTGGAAGCCTGATGGTGTGTGAAGTTAGTGAGCCAAATGGAGTTGTTCTCCCACAAGAACCACTCGGCTGATCCTTCTTCAATATGCCCTTCACCAACATGCAGTGTTTCCTTGATTGAATTAGCTCTCACACCAATATTTGCGTCTAGAGCCTTTGCATTGAGGGCTATCTGAAAACGGCTGTGGCGCTGAAGTTGCCTGTGAATGTGGAGTTGGTGGCATGTGAAACCCGCATGTGGAGCATTCGTTTGTGTGGGATGCTGACCAAGCTTCATTTCAGTCCTAGGCACACAAAGGGCACTAAACATAGAGTGTGAAAACTGAGTTTCCTTGAGAGCTGCTTGGAAGCCTGATGGTGTGTGAAGTTAGTGAGCCAAATGGAGTTGTTCTCCCACAAGAACCACTCGGCTGATCCTTCTTCAATATGCCCTTCACCAACATGCAGTGTTTCCTTGATTGAATTAGCTCTCACACCAATATTTGCGTCTAGAGCCTTTGCATTGAGGGCTATCTGAAAACGGCTGTGGCGCTGAAGTTGCCTGTGAATGTGGAGTTGGTGGCATGTGAAACCCGCATGTGGAGCATTCGTTTGTGTGGGATGCTGACCAAGCTTCATTTCAGTCCTAGGCACACAAAGAGCACTAAGCATAGAGTGTGAAAACTGAGTTTCCTTGAGAGCTGCTTGGAAGCCTGATGGTGTGTGAAGTTAGTGAGCCAAATGGAGTTGTTCTCCCACAAGAACCACTCGGCTGATCCTTCTTCAATATGCCCTTCACCAACATGCAGTGTTTCCTTGATTGAATTAGCTCTCACACCAATATTTGCGTCTAGAGCCTTTGCATTGAGGGCTATCTGAAAACGGCTGTGGTGCTGAAGTTGCCTGTGAATGTGGAGTTGGTGGCATGTGAAATCCGCATGTGGAGCATTCGTTTGTGTGGGATGCTCTACCAGGTTCATTTCAGCCCTAGCCATACAAAGGGCACTAAGCATAGAGTGTGAAAACTGAGTTTCCTTGAGAGCTGCTTGGAAGCCTGATGGTGTGTGAAGTTAGTGAGCCAAATGGAGTTGTTCTGCCACAAGAACCACTCGGCTGATCCTTCTTCAATATGCCCTTCACCAACATGCAGTGTTTCCTTGATTGAATTAGCTCTCACACCAATATTTGCGTCTAGAGCCTTTGCATTGAGGGCTATCTGAAAACGGCTGTGGCGCTGAAGTTGCCTGTGAATGTGGAGTTGGTGGCATGTGAAACCCGCATGTGGAGCATTCGTTTGTGTGGGATGCTGACCAAGCTTCATTTCAGTCCTAGGCACACAAAGAGCACTAGGCATAGAGTGTGAAAACTGAGTTTCCTTGAGAGCTGCTTGGAAGCCTGATGGTGTGTGAAGTTAGTGAGCCAAATGGAGTTGTTCTCCCACAAGAACCACTCGGCTGATCCTTCTTCAATATGCCCTTCACCAACATGCAGTGTTTCCTTGATTGAATTAGCTCTCACACCAATATTTGCGTCTAGAGCCTTTGCATTGAGGGCTATCTGAAAACGGCTGTGGTGCTGAAGTTGCCTGTGAATGTGGAGTTGGTGGCATGTGAAATCCGCATGTGGAGCATTCGTTTGTGTGGGATGCTCTACCAGGTTCATTTCAGCCTAGCCATACAAAGGGCACTAAGCATAGAGTGTGAAAACTGAGTTTCCTTGAGAGCTGCTTGGAAGCCTGATGGTGTGTGAAGTTAGTGAGCCAAATGGAGTTGTTCTCCCACAAGAACCACTCGGCTGATCCTTCTTCAATATGCCCTTCACCAACATGCAGTGTTTCCTTGATTGAATTAGCTCTCACACCAATATTTGCGTCTAGAGCCTTTGCATTGAGGGCTATCTGAAAACGGCTGTGGCGCTGAAGTTGCCTGTGAATGTGGAGTTGGTGGCATGTGAAACCCGCATGTGGAGCATTCGTTTGTGTGGGATGCTGACCAAGCTTCATTTCAGTCCTAGGCACACAAAGGGCACTAAACATAGAGTGTGAAAACTGAGTTTCCTTGAGAGCTGCTTGGAAGCCTGATGGTGTGTGAAGTTAGTGAGCCAAATGGAGTTGTTCTGCCACAAGAACCACTCGGCTGATCCTTCTTCAATATGCCCTTCACCAACATGCAGTGTTTCCTTGATTGAATTAGCTCTCACACCAATATTTGCGTCTAGAGCCTTTGCATTGAGGGCTATCTGAAAACGGCTGTGGCGCTGAAGTTGCCTGTGAATGTGGAGTTGGTGGCATGTGAAACCCGCATGTGGAGCATTCGTTTGTGTGGGATGCTGACCAAGCTTCATTTTAGTCCTAGGCACACAAAGAGCACTAAGCATAGAGTGTGAAAACTGAGTTTCCTTGAGAGCTGCTTGGAAGCCTGATGGTGTGTGAAGTTAGTGAGCCAAATGGAGTTGTTCTCCCACAAGAACCACTCGGCTGATCCTTCTTCAATATGCCCTTCACCAACATGCAGTGTTTCCTTGATTGAATTAGCTCTCACACCAATATTTGCGTCTAGAGCCTTTGCATTGAGGGCTATCTGCAAACGGCTGTGGCGCTGAAGTTGCCTGTGAATGTGGAGTTGGTGGCATGTGAAACCCGCATGTGGAGCATTCGTTTGTGTGGGATGCTCTACCAGGTTCATTTCAGTCCTAGCCATACAAAGGGCACTAAGCATAGAGTGTGAAAACTGAGTTTCCTTGAGAGCTGCTTGGAAGCCTGATGGTGTGTGAAGTTAGTGAGCCAAATGGAGTTGTTCTCCCACAAGAACCACTCGGCTGATCCTTCTTCAATATGCCCTTCACCAACATGCAGTGTTTCCTTGATTGAATTAGCTCTCACACCAATATTTGCGTCTAGAGCCTTTGCATTGAGGGCTATCTGAAAACGGCTGTGGCGCTGAAGTTGCCTGTGAATGTGGAGTTGGTGGCATGTGAAACCCGCATGTGGAGCATTCGTTTGTGTGGGATGCTCTACCAGGTTCATTTCAGTCCTAGCCAAAGAAAGGGCACTAAGCATAGAGTGTGAAAACTGAGTTTCCTTGAGAGCTGCTTGGAAGCCTGATGGTGTGTGAAGTTAGTGAGCCAAATGGAGTTGTTCTCCCACAAGAACCACTCGGCTGATCCTTCTTCAATATGCCCTTCACCAACATGCAGTGTTTCCTTGATTGAATTAGCTCTCACACCAATATTTGCGTCTAGAGCCTTTGCATTGAGGGCTATCTGAAAACGGCTGTGGCGCTGAAGTTGCCTGTGAATGTGGAGTTGGTGGCATGTGAAACCCGCATGTGGAGCATTCGTTTGTGTGGGATGCTGACCAAGCTTCATTTCAGTCCTAGGCACACAAAGGGCACTAAACATAGAGTGTGAAAACTGAGTTTCCTTGAGAGCTGCTTGGAAGCCTGATGGTGTGTGAAGTTAGTGAGCCAAATGGAGTTGTTCTGCCACAAGAACCACTCGGCTGATCCTTCTTCAATATGCCCTTCACCAACATGCAGTGTTTCCTTGATTGAATTAGCTCTCACACCAATATTTGCGTCTAGAGCCTTTGCATTGAGGGCTATCTGAAAACGGCTGTGGCGCTGAAGTTGCCTGTGAATGTGGAGTTGGTGGCATGTGAAACCCGCATGTGGAGCATTCGTTTGTGTGGGATGCTGACCAAGCTTCATTTCAGTCCTAGGCACACAAAGAGCACTAGGCATAGAGTGTGAAAACTGAGTTTCCTTGAGAGCTGCTTGGAAGCCTGATGGTGTGTGAAGTTAGTGAGCCAAATGGAGTTGTTCTCCCACAAGAACCACTCGGCTGATCCTTCTTCAATATGCCCTTCACCAACATGCAGTGTTTCCTTGATTGAATTAGCTCTCACACCAATATTTGCGTCTAGAGCCTTTGCATTGAGGGCTATCTGAAAACGGCTGTGGTGCTGAAGTTGCCTGTGAATGTGGAGTTGGTGGCATGTGAAATCCGCATGTGGAGCATTCGTTTGTGTGGGATGCTCTACCAGGTTCATTTCAGCCCTAGCCATACAAAGGGCACTAAGCATAGAGTGTGAAAACTGAGTTTCCTTGAGAGCTGCTTGGAAGCCTGATGGTGTGTGAAGTTAGTGAGCCAAATGGAGTTGTTCTCCCACAAGAACCACTCGGCTGATCCTTCTTCAATATGCCCTTCACCAACATGCAGTGTTTCCTTGATTGAATTAGCTCTCACACCAATATTTGCGTCTAGAGCCTTTGCATTGAGGGCTATCTGAAAACGGCTGTGGCGCTGAAGTTGCCTGTGAATGTGGAGTTGGTGGCATGTGAAACCCGCATGTGGAGCATTCGTTTGTGTGGGATGCTGACCAAGCTTCATTTCAGTCCTAGGCACACAAAGGGCACTAAACATAGAGTGTGAAAACTGAGTTTCCTTGAGAGCTGCTTGGAAGCCTGATGGTGTGTGAAGTTAGTGAGCCAAATGGAGTTGTTCTGCCACAAGAACCACTCGGCTGATCCTTCTTCAATATGCCCTTCACCAACATGCAGTGTTTCCTTGATTGAATTAGCTCTCACACCAATATTTGCGTCTAGAGCCTTTGCATTGAGGGCTATCTGAAAACGGCTGTGGCGCTGAAGTTGCCTGTGAATGTGGAGTTGGTGGCATGTGAAACCCGCATGTGGAGCATTCGTTTGTGTGGGATGTTGACCAAGCTTCATTTTAGTCCTAGGCACACAAAGAGCACTAAGCATAGAGTGTGAAAACTGAGTTTCCTTGAGAGCTGCTTGGAAGCCTGATGGTGTGTGAAGTTAGTGAGCCAAATGGAGTTGTTCTCCCACAAGAACCACTCGGCTGATCCTTCTTCAATATGCCCTTCACCAACATGCAGTGTTTCCTTGATTGAATTAGCTCTCACAGCAATATTTGCGTCTAGAGCCTTTGCATTGAGGGCTATCTGAAAACGGCTGTGGCGCTGAAGTTGCCTGTGAATGTGGAGTTGGTGCCATGTGAAACCCGCATGTGGAGCATTCGTTTGTGTGGGATGCTCTACCAGGTTCATTCCTAGATAATGCACTCAAAGGGCACTAAGCATAGAGTGTGAAAACTGAGTTTCCTTGAGAGCTGCTTGGAAGCCTGATGGTGTGTGAAGTTAGTGAGCCAAATGGAGTTGTTCTCCCACAAGAACCACTCGGCTGATCCTTCTTCAATATGCCCTTCACCAACATGCAGTGTTTCCTTGATTGAATTAGCTCTCACATCAATATTTGCGTCTAGAGCCTTTGCCTTGAGGGCTATCTGAAAACGGCTGTGGCGCTGAAGTTGCCTGTGAATGTGGAGTTGGTGGCATGTGAAACCCGCATGTGGAGCATTCGTTTGTGTGGGATGCTCTACCAGGTTCATTCCTAGATAATGCACTCAAAGGGCACTAAGCATAGAGTGTGAAAACTGAGTTTCCTTGAGAGCTGCTTGGAAGCCTGATGGTGTGTGAAGTTAGTGAGCCAAATGGAGTTGTTCTCCCACAAGAACCACTCGGCTGATCCTTCTTCAATATGCCCTTCACCAACATGCAGTGTTTCCTTGATTGAATTAGCTCTCACACCAATATTTGCGTCTAGAGCCTTTGCATTGAGGGCTATCTGAAAACGGCTGTGGCGCTGAAGTTGCCTGTGAATGTGGAGTTGGTGGCATGTGAAACCCGCATGTGGAGCATTCGTTTGTGTGGGATGCTCTACCAGGTTCATTTCAGTCCTAGCCATACAAAGGGCACTAAGCATAGAGTGTGAAAACTGAGTTTCCTTGAGAGCTGCTTGGAAGCCTGATGGTGTGTGAAGTTAGTGAGCCAAATGGAGTTGTTCTCCCACAAGAACCACTCGGCTGATCCTTCTTCAATATGCCCTTCACCAACATGCAGTGTTTCCTTGATTGAATTAGCTCTCACACCAATATTTGCGTCTAGAGCCTTTGCATTGAGGGCTATCTGAAAACGGCTGTGGCGCTGAAGTTGCCTGTGAATGTGGAGTTGGTGGCATGTGAAACCCGCATGTGGAGCATTCGTTTGTGTGGGATGCTCTACCAGGTTCATTTCAGTCCTAGCCAAAGAAAGGGCACTAAGCATAGAGTGTGAAAACTGCGTTTCCTTGAGAGCTGCTTGGAAGCCTGATGGTGTGTGAAGTTAGTGAGCCAAATGGAGTTGTTCTCCCACAAGAACCACTCGGCTGATCCTTCTTCAATATGCCCTTCACCAACATGCAGTGTTTCCTTGATTGAATTAGCTCTCACACCAATATTTGCGTCTAGAGCCTTTGCATTGAGGGCTATCTGAAAACGGCTGTGGCGCTGAAGTTGCCTGTGAATGTGGAGTTGGTGGCATGTGAAACCCGCATGTGGAGCATTCGTTTGTGTGGGATGCTCTACCAGGTTCATTCCTAGATAATGCACTCAAAGGGCACTAAGCATAGAGTGTAAAAACTGAGTTTCCTTGAGAGCTGCTTGGAAGCCTGATGGTGTGTGAAGTTAGTGAGCCAAATGGAGTTGTTCTCCCACAAGAACCACTCGGCTGATCCTTCTTCAATATGCCCTTCACCAACATGCAGTGTTTCCTTGATTGAATTAGCTCTCACACCAATATTTGCGTCTAGAGCCTTTGCATTGAGGGCTAACTGAAAACGGCTGTGGCGCTGAAGTTGCCTGTGAATGTGGAGTTGGTAGCATGTGAAACCCGCATGTGGAGCATTCGTTTGTGTGGGATGCTGACCAAGCTTCATTTCAGTCCTAGGCACACAAAGGGCACTAAGCATAGAGTGTAAAAACTGAGTTTCCTTGAGAGCTGCTTGGAAGCCTGATGGTGTGTGAAGTTAGTGAGCCAAATGGAGTTGTTCTCCCACAAGAACCACTCGGCTGATCCTTCTTCAATATGCCCTTCACCAACATGCAGTGTTTCCTTGATTGAATTAGCTCTCACACCAATATTTGCGTCTAGAGCCTTTGCATTGAGGGCTATCTGAAAACGGCTGTGGCGCTGAAGTTGCCTGTGAATGTGGAGTTGGTGGCATGTGAAACCCGCATGTGGAGCATTCGTTTGTGTGGGATGCTGACCAAGCTTCATTTCAGTCCTAGGCACACAAAGAGCACTAAGCATAGAGTGTGAATACTGAGATTCCTTGAGAGCTGCTTGGAAGCCTGATGGTGTGTGAAGTTAGAGAGCCAAATGGAGTTGTTCTCCCACAAGAACCACTCGGCTGATCCTTCTTCAATATGCCCTTCACCAACATGCAGTGTTTCCTTGATTGAATTAGCTCTCACACCAATATTTGCGTCTAGAGCCTTTGCATTGAGGGCTATCTGAAAACGGCTGTGGCGCTGAAGTTGCCTGTGAATGTGGAGTTGGTGGCATGTGAAACCCTCATGTGGAGCATTCGTTTGTGTGGGATGCTCTACCAGGGTCATTTCAGTCCTAGCCAAAGAAAGGGCACTAAGCATAGAGTGTGAAAACTGAGTTTCCTTGAGAGCTGCTTGGAAGCCTGATGGTGTGTGAAGTTAGTGAGCCAAATGGAGTTGTTCTCCCACAAGAACCACTCGGCTGATCCTTCTTCAATATGCCCTTCACCAACATGCAGTGTTTCCTTGATTGAATTAGCTCTCACACCAATATTTGCGTCTAGAGCCTTTGCATTGAGGGCTATCTGAAAACGGCTGTGGCGCTGAAGTTGCCTGTGAATGTGGAGTTGGTGGCATGTGAAACCCGCATGTGGAGCATTCGTTTGTGTGGGATGCTCTACCAGGTTCATTTCAGTCCTAGCCATACAAAGGGCACTAAGCATAGAGTGTGAAAACTGAGTTTCCTTGAGAGCTGCTTGGAAGCCTGATGGTGTGTGAAGTTAGTGAGCCAAATGGAGTTGTTCTCCCACAAGAACCACTCGGCTGATCCTTCTTCAATATGCCCTTCACCAACATGCAGTGTTTCCTTGATTGAATTAGCTCTCACACCAATATTTGCGTCTAGAGCCTTTGCATTGAGGGCTATCTGAAAACGGCTGTGGCGCTGAAGTTGCCTGTGAATGTGGAGTTGGTGGCATGTGAAACCCGCATGTGGAGCATTCGTTTGTGTGGGATGCTCTACCAGGTTCATTTCAGTCCTAGGCACTCATAGGGCACTAAGCATAGAGTGTGAAAACTGAGTTTCCTTGAGAGCTGCTTGGAAGCCTGATGGTGTGTGAAGTTAGTGAGCCAAATGGAGTTGTTCTCCCACAAGAACCACTCGGCTGATCCTTCTTCAATATGCCCTTCACCAACATGCAGTGTTTCCTTGATTGAATTAGCTCTCACACCAATATTTGCGTCTAGAACCTTTGCATTGAGGGCTATCTGAAAACGGCTGTGGCGCTGAAGTTGCCTGTGAATGTGGAATTGGTGGCATGTGAAACCCGCATGTGGAGCATTCGTTTGTGTGGGATGCTCTACCAGGTTCATTCCTAGATAATGCACTCAAAGGGCACTAAGCATAGAGTGTGAAAACTGAGTTTCCTTGAGAGCTGCTTGGAAGCCTGATGGTGTGTGAAGTTAGTGAGCCAAATGGAGTTGTTCTCCCACAAGAACCACTCGGCTGATCCTTCTTCAATATGCCCTTCACCAACATGCAGTGTTTCCTTGATTGAATTAGCTCTCACACCAATATTTGCGTCTAGAGCCTTTGCATTGAGGGCTATCTGAAAACGGCTGTGGCGCTGAAGTTGCCTGTGAATGTGGAGTTGGTGGCATGTGAAACCCGCATGTGGAGCATTGGTTTGTGTGGGATGGTCTACCAGGTTCATTTCAGTCCTAGCCAAAGAAAGGGCACTAAGCATAGAGTGTGAAAACTGAGTTTCCTTGAGAGCTGCTTGGAAGCCTGATGGTGTGTGAAGTTAGTGAGCCAAATGGAGTTGTTCTCCCACAAGAACCACTCGGCTGATCCTTCTTCAATATGCCCTTCACCAACATGCAGTGTTTCCTTGATTGAATTAGCTCTCACACCAATATTTGCGTCTAGAGCCTTTGCATTGAGGGCTATCTGAAAACGGCTGTGGCGCTGAAGTTGCCTGTGAATGTGGAGTTGGTGGCATGTGAAACCCGCATGTGGAGCATTCGTTTGTGTGGGATGCTGACCAAGCTTCATTTCAGTCCTAGGCACACAAAGAGCACTAGGCCTAGAGTGTGAAAACTGAGTTTCCTTGAGAGCTGCTTGGAAGCCTGATGGTGTGTGAAGTTAGTGAGCCAAATGGAGTTGTTCTCCCACAAGAACCACTCGGCTGATCCTTCTTCAATATGCCCTTCACCAACATGCAGTGTTTCCTTGATTGAATTAGCTCTCACAGCAATATTTGCGTCTAGAGCCTTTGCATTGAGGGCTATCTGAAAACGGCTGTGGCGCTGAAGTTGCCTGTGAATGTGGAGTTGGTGGCATGTGAAACCCGCATGTGGAGCATTCGTTTGTGTGGGATGCTCTACCAGGTTCATTCCTAGATAATGCACTCAAAGGGCACTAAGCATAGAGTGTGAAAACTGAGTTTCCTTGAGAGCTGCTTGGAAGCCTGATGGTGTGTGAAGTTAGTGAGCCAAATGGAGTTGTTCTCCCACAAGAACCACTCGGCTGATCCTTCTTCAATATGCCCTTCACCAACATGCAGTGTTTCCTTGATTGAATTAGCTCTCACCCCAATATTTGCGTCTAGAGCCTTTGCATTGAGGGCTATCTGAAAACGGCTGTGGCGCTGAAGTTGCCTGTGAATGTGGAGTTGGTGGCATGTGAAACCCGCATGTGGAGCATTCGTTTGTGTGGGATGCTCTACCAGGTTCATTTCAGTCCTAGCCATACAAAGGGCACTAAGCATAGAGTGTGAAAACTGAGTTTCCTTGAGAGCTGCTTGGAAGCCTGATGGTGTGTGAAGTTAGTGAGCCAAATGGAGTTGTTCTCCCACAAGAACCACTCGGCTGATCCTTCTTCAATATGCCCTTCACCAACATGCAGTGTTTCCTTGATTGAATTAGCTCTCACACCAATATTTGCGTCTAGAGCCTTTGCATTGAGGGCTATCTGAAAACGGCTGTGGCGCTGAAGTTGCCTGTGAATGTGGAGTTGGTGGCATGTGAAACCCGCATGTGGAGCATTCGTTTGTGTGGGATGCTCTACCAGGTTCATTTCAGTCCTAGCCAAAGTAAGGGCACTAAGCATAGAGTGTGAAAACTGAGTTTCCTTGAGAGCTGCTTGGAAGCCTGATGGTGTGTGAAGTTAGTGAGCCAAATGGAGTTGTTCTCCCACAAGAACCACTCGGCTGATCCTTCTTCAATATGCCCTTCACCAACATGCAGTGTTTCCTGGATTGAATTAGCTCTCACACCAATATTTGCGTCTAGAGCCTTTGCATTGAGGGCTATCTGAAAACGGCTGTGGCGCTGAAGTTGCCTGTGAATGTGGAGTTGGTGGCATGTGAAACCCGCATGTGGAGCATTCGTTTGTGTGGGATGCTCTACCAGGTTCATTTCAGTCCTAGCCAAAGTAAGGGCACTAAGCATAGAGTGTGAAAACTGAGTTTCCTTGAGAGATGCTTGGAAGCCTGATGGTGTGTGAAGTTAGTGAGCCAAATGGAGTTGTTCTGCCACAAGAACCACTCGGCTGATCCTTCTTCAATATGCCCTTCACCAACATGCAGTGTTTCCTTGATTGAATTAGCTCTCACACCAATATTTGCGTCTAGAGCCTTTGCATTGAGGGCTATCTGAAAACGGCTGTGGCGCTGAAGTTGCCTGTGAATGTGGAGTTGGTGGCATGTGAAACCCGCATGTGGAGCATTCGTTTGTGTGGGATGCTGACCAAGCTTCATTTCAGTCCTAGGCACACAAAGAGCACTAGGCATAGAGTGTGAAAACTGAGTTTCCTTGAGAGCTGCTTGGAAGCCTGATGGTGTGTGAAGTTAGTGAGCCAAATGGAGTTGTTCTCCCACAAGAACCACTCGGCTGATCCTTCTTCAATATGCCCTTCACCAACATGCAGTGTTTCCTTGATTGAATTAGCTCTCACACCAATATTTGCGTCTAGAGCCTTTGCATTGAGGGCTATCTGAAAACGGCTGTGGCGCTGAAGTTGCCTGTGAATGTGGAGTTGGTGGCATGTGAAACCCGCATGTGGAGCATTCGTTTGTGTGGGATGCTCTACCAAGTTCATTCCTAGATAATGCACTCAAAGGGCACTAAGCATAGAGTGTGAAAACTGAGTTTCCTTGAGAGCTGCTTGGAAGCCTGATGGTGTGTGAAGTTAGTGAGCCAAATGGAGTTGTTCTCCCACAAGAACCACTCGGCTGATCCTTCTTCAATATGCCCTTCACCAACGTGCAGTGTTTCCTTGATTGAATTAGCTCTCACACCAATATTTGCGTCTAGAGCCTTTGCATTGAGGGCTATCTGAAAACGGCTGTGGCGCTGAAGTTGCCTGTGAATGTGGAGTTGGTGGCATGTGAAACCCGCATGTGGAGCATTCGTTTGTGTGGGATGCTCTACCAGGTTCATTCCTAGATAATGCACTCAAAGGGCACTAAGCATAGAGTGTGAAAACTGAGTTTCCTTGAGAGCTGCTTGGAAGCCTGATGGTGTGTGAAGTTAGTGAGCCAAATGGAGTTGTTCTCCCACAAGAACCACTCGGCTGATCCTTCTTCAATATGCCCTTCACCAACATGCAGTGTTTCCTTGATTGAATTAGCTCTCACACCAATATTTGCGTCTAGAGCCTTTGCATTGAGGGCTATCTGAAAACGGCTGTGGCGCTGAAGTTGCCTGTGAATGTGGAGTTGGTGGCATGTGAAACCCGCATGTGGAGCATTCGTTTGTGTGGGATGCTGACCAAGCTTCATTTCAGTCCTAGGCACACAAAGAGCACTAGGCCTAGAGTGTGAAAACTGAGTTTCCTTGAGAGCTGCTTGGAAGCCTGATGGTGTGTGAAGTTAGTGAGCCAAATGGAGTTGTTCTCCCACAAGAACCACTCGGCTGATCCTTCTTCAATATGCCCTTCACCAACATGCAGTGTTTCCTTGATTGAATTAGCTCTCACACCAATATTTGCGTCTAGAGCCTTTGCATTGAGGGCTATCTGAAAACGGCTGTGGCGCTGAAGTTGCCTGTGAATGTGGAGTTGGTGGCATGTGAAACCCGCATGTGGAGCATTCGTTTGTGTGGGATGCTCTACCAGGTTCATTCCTAGATAATGCACTCAAAGGGCACTAAGCATAGAGTGTGAAAACTGAGTTTCCTTGAGAGCTGCTTGGAAGCCTGATGGTGTGTGAAGTTAGTGAGCCAAATGGAGTTGTTCTCCCACAAGAACCACTCGGCTGATCCTTCTTCAATATGCCCTTCACCAACATGCAGTGTTTCCTTGATTGAATTAGCTCTCACACCAATATTTGCGTCTAGAGCCTTTGCATTGAGGGCTATCTGAAAACGGCTGTGGCGCTGAAGTTGCCTGTGAATGTGGAGTTGGTGGCATGTGAAACCCGCATGTGGAGCATTCGTTTGTGTGGGATGCTGACCAAGCTTCATTTCAGTCCTAGGCACACAAAGAGCACTAGGCCTAGAGTGTGAAAACTGAGTTTCCTTGAGAGCTGCTTGGAAGCCTGATGGTGTGTGAAGTTAGTGAGCCAAATGGAGTTGTTCTCCCACAAGAACCACTCGGCTGATCCTTCTTCAATATGCCCTTCACCAACATGCAGTGTTTCCTTGATTGAATTAGCTCTCACACCAATATTTGCGTCTAGAGCCTTTGCATTGAGGGCTATCTGAAAACGGCTGTGGCGCTGAAGTTGCCTGTGAATGTGGAGTTGGTGGCATGTGAAACCCGCATGTGGAGCATTCGTTTGTGTGGGATGCTCTACCAGGTTCATTTCAGTCCTAGCCATACAAAGGGCACTAAGCATAGAGTGTGAAAACTGAGTTTCCTTGAGAGCTGCTTGGAAGCCTGATGGTGTGTGAAGTTAGTGAGCCAAATGGAGTTGTTCTCCCACAAGAACCACTCGGCTGATCCTTCTTCAATATGCCCTTCACCAACATGCAGTGTTCCCTTGATTGAATTAGCTCTCACACCAATATTTGCGTCTAGAGCCTTTGCATTGAGGGCTATCTGAAAACGGCTGTGGCGCTGAAGTTGCCTGTGAATGTGGAGTTGGTGGCATGTGAAACCCGCATGTGGAGCATTCGTTTGTGTGGGATGCTGACCAAGCTTCATTTCAGTGCTAGCAATGCAAAGGGCACTAAGCATACAGTGTGAAAACTGAGTTTCCTTGAGAGCTGCTTGGAAGCCTGATGGTGTGTGAAGTTAGTGAGCCAAATGGAGTTGTTCTCCCACAAGAACCACTCGGCTGATCCTTCTTCAATATGCCCTTCACCAACATGCAGTGTTTCCTTGATTGAATTAGCTCTCACACCAATATTTGCGTCTAGAGCCTTTGCCTTGAGGGCTATCTGAAAACGGCTGTGGCGCTGAAGTTGCCTGTGAATGTGGAGTTGGTGGCATGTGAAACCCGCATGTGGAGCATTCGTTTGTGTTGGATGCTCTACCAGGTTCATTCCTAGATAATGCACTCAAAGGGCACTAAGCATAGAGTGTGAAAACTGAGTTTCCTTGAGAGCTGCTTGGAAGCCTGATGGTGTGTGAAGTTAGTGAGCCAAATGGAGTTGTTCTCCCACAAGAACCACTCGGCTGATCCTTCTTCAATATGCCCTTCACCAACATGCAGTGTTTCCTTGATTGAATTAGCTCTCACACCAATATTTGCGTCTAGAGCCTTTGCATTGAGGGCCAACTGAAAACGGCTGTGGCGCTGAAGTTGCCTGTGAATGTGGAGTTGGTGGCATGTGAAACCCGCATGTGGAGCATTCGTTTGTGTGGGATGCTGACCAAGCTTCATTTCAGTCCTAGGCACACAAAGGGCACTAAGCATAGAGTGTAAAAACTGAGTTTCCTTGAGAGCTGCTTGGAAGCCTGATGGTGTGTGAAGTTAGTGAGCCAAATGGAGTTGTTCTCCCACAAGAACCACTCGGCTGATCCTTCTTCAATATGCCCTTCACCAACATGCAGTGTTTCCTTGATTGAATTAGCTCTCACACCAATATTTGCGTCTAGAGCCTTTGCATTGAGGGCTATCTGAAAACGGCTGTGGCGCTGAAGTTGCCTGTGAATGTGGAGTTGGTGGCATGTGAAACCCGTATGTGGAGCATTCGTTTGTGTGGGATGCTGACCAAGCTTCATTTCAGTCCTAGGCACACAAAGAGCACTAAGCATAGAGTGTGAAAACTGAGTTTCCTTGAGAGCTGCTTGGAAGCCTGATGGTGTGTGAAGTTAGTGAGCCAAATGGAGTTGTTCTCCCACAAGAACCACTCGGCTGATCCTTCTTCAATATGCCCTTCACCAACATGCAGTGTTTCCTTGATTGAATTAGCTCTCACACCAATATTTGCGTCTAGAGCCTTTGCATTGAGGGCTATCTGAAAACGGCTGTGGCGCTGAAGTTGCCTGTGAATGTGGAGTTGGTGGCATGTGAAATCCGCATGTGGAGCATTCGTTTGTGTGGGATGCTCTACCAGGTTCATTTCAGCCCTAGCCATACAAAGGGCACTAAGCATAGAGTGTGAAAACTGAGTTTCCTTGAGAGCTGCTTGGAAGCCTGATGGTGTGTGAAGTTAGTGAGCCAAATGGAGTTGTTCTCCCACAAGAACCACTCGGCTGATCCTTCTTCAATATGCCCTTCACCAACATGCAGTGTTTCCTTGATTGAATTAGCTCTCACACCAATATTTGCGTCTAGAGCCTTTGCATTGAGGGCTATCTGAAAACGGCTGTGGCGCTGAAGTTGCCTGTGAATGTGGAGTTGGTGGCATGTGAAACCCGCATGTGGAGCATTCGTTTGTGTGGGATGCTGACCAAGCTTCATTTCAGTCCTAGGCACACAAAGGGTACTAAACATAGAGTGTGAATACTGAGTTTCCTTGAGAGCTGCTTGGAAGCCTGATGGTGTGTGAAGTTAGTGAGCCAAATGGAGTTGTTCTGCCACAAGAACCACTCGGCTGATCCTTCTTCAATATGCCCTTCACCAACATGCAGTGTTTCCTTGATTGAATTAGCTCTCACACCAATATTTGCGTCTAGAGCCTTTGCATTGAGGGCTATCTGAAAACGGCTGTGGCGCTGAAGTTGCCTGTGAATGTGGAGTTGGTGGCATGTGAAACCCGCATGTGGAGCATTCGTTTGTGTGGGATGCTGACCAAGCTTCATTTCAGTCCTAGGCACACAAAGAGCACTAGGCATAGAGTGTGAAAACTGAGTTTCCTTGAGAGCTGCTTGGAAGCCTGATGGTGTGTGAAGTTAGTGAGCCAAATGGAGTTGTTCTGCCACAAGAACCACTCGGCTGATCCTTCTTCAATATGCCCTTCACCAACATGCAGTGTTTCCTTGATTGAATTAGCTCTCACACCAATATTTGCGTCTAGAGCCTTTGCATTGAGGGCTATCTGAAAACGGCTGTGGCGCTGAAGTTGCCTGTGAATGTGGAGTTGGTGGCATGTGAAACCCGCATGTGGAGCATTCGTTTGTGTGGGATGCTGACCAAGCTTCATTTCAGTCCTAGGCACACAAAGAGCACTAGGCATAGAGTGTGAAAACTGAGTTTCCTTGAGAGCTGCTTGGAAGCCTGATGGTGTGTGAAGTTAGTGAGCCAAATGGAGTTGTTCTCCCACAAGAACCACTCGGCTGATCCTTCTTCAATATGCCCTTCACCAACATGCAGTGTTTCCTTGATTGAATTAGCTCTCACACCAATATTTGCGTCTAGAGCCTTTGCATTGAGGGCTATCTGAAAACGGCTGTGGCGCTGAAGTTGCCTGTGAATGTGGAGTTGGTGGCATGTGAAACCCGCATGTGGAGCATTCGTTTGTGTGGGATGCTGACCAAGCTTCATTTCAGTCCTAGGCACACAAAGAGCACTAGGCATAGAGTGTGAAAACTGAGTTTCCTTGAGAGCTGCTTGGAAGCCTGATGGTGTGTGAAGTTAGTGAGCCAAATGGAGTTGTTCTCCCACAAGAACCACTCGGCTGATCCTTCTTCAATATGCCCTTCACCAACATGCAGTGTTTCCTTGATTGAATTAGCTCTCACACCAATATTTGCGTCTAGAGCCTTTGCATTGAGGGCTATCTGAAAACGGCTGTGGCGCTGAAGTTGCCTGTGAATGTGGAGTTGGTGGCATGTGAAACCCGCATGTGGAGCATTCGTTTGTGTGGGATGCTCTACCAGGTTCATTTCAGTCCCAGCCATACAAAGGGCACTAAGCATAGAGTGTGAAAACTGAGTTTCCTTGAGAGCTGCTTGGAAGCCTGATGGTGTGTGAAGTTAGTGAGCCAAATGGAGTTGTTCTCCCACAAGAACCACTCGGCTGATCCTTCTTCAATATGCCCTTCACCAACATGCAGTGTTTCCTTGATTGAATTAGCTCTCACACCAATATTTGCGTCTAGAGCCTTTGCATTGAGGGCTATCTGAAAACGGCTGTGGCGCTGAAGTTGCCTGTGAATGTGGAGTTGGTGGCATGTGAAAGCCGCATGTGGAGCATTCGTTTGTGTGGGATGCTCTACCAGGTTCATTCCTAGATAATGCACTCAAAGGGCACTAAGCATAGAGTGTGAAAACTGAGTTTCCTTGAGAGCTGCTTGGAAGCCTGATGGTGTGTGAAGTTAGTGAGCCAAATGGAGTTGTTCTCCCACAAGAACCACTCGGCTGATCCTTCTTCAATATGCCCTTCACCAACATGCAGTGTTTCCTTGATTGAATTAGCTCTCACACCAATATTTGCGTCTAGAGCCTTTGCATTGAGGGCTATCTGAAAACGGCTGTGGCGCTGAAGTTGCCTGTGAATGTGGAGTTGGTGGCATGTGAAACCCGCATGTGGAGCATTCGTTTGTGTGGGATGCTCTACCAGGTTCATTCCTAGATAATGCACTCAAAGGGCACTAAGCATAGAGTGTGAAAACTGAGTTTCCTTGAGAGCTGCTTGGAAGCCTGATGGTGTGTGAAGTTAGTGAGCCAAATGGAGTTGTTCTCCCACAAGAACCACTCGGCTGATCCTTCTTCAATATGCCCTTCACCAACATGCAGTGTTTCCTTGATTGAATTAGCTCTCACACCAATATTTGCGTCTAGAGCCTTTGCATTGAGGGCTATCTGAAAACGGCTGTGGCGCTGAAGTTGCCTGTGAATGTGGAGTTGGTGGCATGTGAAACCCGCATGTGGAGCATTCGTTTGTGTGGGATGCTGACCAAGCTTCATTTCAGTGCTAGCAATGCAAAGGGCACTAAGCATACAGTGTGAAAACTGAGTTTCCTTGAGAGCTGCTTGGAAGCCTGATGGTGTGTGAAGTTAGTGAGCCAAATGGAGTTGTTCTCCCACAAGAACCACTCGGCTGATCCTTCTTCAATATGCCCTTCACCAACATGCAGTGTTTCCTTGATTGAATTAGCTCTCACACCAATATTTGCGTCTAGAGCCTTTGCCTTGAGGGCTATCTGAAAACGGCTGTGGCGCTGAAGTTGCCTGTGAATGTGGAGTTGGTGGCATGTGAAACCCGCATGTGGAGCATTCGTTTGTGTTGGATGCTCTACCAGGTTCATTCCTAGATAATGCACTCAAAGGGCACTAAGCATAGAGTGTGAAAACTGAGTTTCCTTGAGAGCTGCTTGGAAGCCTGATGGTGTGTGAAGTTAGTGAGCCAAATGGAGTTGTTCTCCCACAAGAACCACTCGGCTGATCCTTCTTCAATATGCCCTTCACCAACATGCAGTGTTTCCTTGATTGAATTAGCTCTCACACCAATATTTGCGTCTAGAGCCTTTGCATTGAGGGCTAACTGAAAACGGCTGTGGCGCTGAAGTTGCCTGTGAATGTGGAGTTGGTGGCATGTGAAACCCGCATGTGGAGCATTCGTTTGTGTGGGATGCTGACCAAGCTTCATTTCAGTCCTAGGCACACAAAGGGCACTAAGCATAGAGTGTGAAAACTGAGTTTCCTTGAGAGCTGCTTGGAAGCCTGATGGTGTGTGAAGTTAGTGAGCCAAATGGAGTTGTTCTCCCACAAGAACCACTCGGCTGATCCTTCTTCAATATGCCCTTCACCAACATGCAGTGTTTCCTTGATTGAATTAGCTCTCACACCAATATTTGCGTCTAGAGCCTTTGCATTGAGGGCTATCTGAAAACGGCTGTGGCGCTGAAGTTGCCTGTGAATGTGGAGTTGGTGGCATGTGAAACCCGTATGTGGAGCATTCGTTTGTGTGGGATGCTGACCAAGCTTCATTTCAGTCCTAGGCACACAAAGAGCACTAAGCATAGAGTGTGAAAACTGAGTTTCCTTGAGAGCTGCTTGGAAGCCTGATGGTGTGTGAAGTTAGTGAGCCAAATGGAGTTGTTCTCCCACAAGAACCACTCGGCTGATCCTTCTTCAATATGCCCTTCACCAACATGCAGTGTTTCCTTGATTGAATTAGCTCTCACACAAATATTTGCGTCTAGAGCCTTTGCATTGAGGGCTATCTGAAAACGGCTGTGGCGCTGAAGTTGCCTGTGAATGTGGAGTTGGTGGCATGTGAAATCCGCATGTGGAGCATTCGTTTGTGTGGGATGCTCTACCAGGTTCATTTCAGCCCTAGCCATACAAAGGGCACTAAGCATAGAGTGTGAAAACTGAGTTTCCTTGAGAGCTGCTTGGAAGCCTGATGGTGTGTGAAGTTAGTGAGCCAAATGGAGTTGTTCTCCCACAAGAACCACTCGGCTGATCCTTCTTCAATATGCCCTTCACCAACATGCAGTGTTTCCTTGATTGAATTAGCTCTCACACCAATATTTGCGTCTAGAGCCTTTGCATTGAGGGCTATCTGAAAACGGCTGTGGCGCTGAAGTTGCCTGTGAATGTGGAGTTGGTGGCATGTGAAACCCGCATGTGGAGCATTCGTTTGTGTGGGATGCTGACCAAGCTTCATTTCAGTCCTAGGCACACAAAGGGTACTAAACATAGAGTGTGAATACTGAGTTTCCTTGAGAGCTGCTTGGAAGCCTGATGGTGTGTGAAGTTAGTGAGCCAAATGGAGTTGTTCTCCCACAAAAACCACTCGGCTGATCCTTCTTCAATATGCCCTTCACCAACATGCAGTGTTTCCTTGATTGAATTAGCTCTCACACCAATATTTGCGTCTAGAGCCTTTGCATTGAGGGCTATCTGAAAACGGCTGTGGCGCTGAAGTTGCCTGTGAATGTGGAGTTGGTGGCATGTGAAACCCGCATGTGGAGCATTCGTTTGTGTGGGATGCTGACCAAGCTTCATTTCAGTCCTAGGCACACAAAGAGCACTAGGCATAGAGTGTGAAAACTGAGTTTCCTTGAGAGCTGCTTGGAAGCCTGATGGTGTGTGAAGTTAGTGAGCCAAATGGAGTTGTTCTCCCACAAGAACCACTCGGCTGATCCTTCTTCAATATGCCCTTCACCAACATGCAGTGTTTCCTTGATTGAATTAGCTCTCACACCAATATTTGCGTCTAGAGCCTTTGCATTGAGGGCTATCTGAAAACGGCTGTGGCGCTGAAGTTGCCTGTGAATGTGGAGTTGGTGGCATGTGAAACCCGCATGTGGAGCATTCGTTTGTGTGGGATGCTGACCAAGCTTCATTTCAGTCCTAGGCACACAAAGAGCACTAGGCATAGAGTGTGAAAACTGAGTTTCCTTGAGAGCTGCTTGGAAGCCTGATGGTGTGTGAAGTTAGTGAGCCAAATGGAGTTGTTCTCCCACAAGAACCACTCGGCTGATCCTTCTTCAATATGCCCTTCACCAACATGCAGTGTTTCCTTGATTGAATTAGCTCTCACACCAATATTTGCGTCTAGAGCCTTTGCATTGAGGGCTATCTGAAAACGGCTGTGGCGCTGAAGTTGCCTGTGAATGTGGAGTTGGTGGCATGTGAAACCCGCATGTGGAGCATTCGTTTGTGTGGGATGCTGACCAAGCTTCATTTCAGTCCTAGGCGCACAAAGAGCACTAGGCATAGAGTGTGAAAACTGAGTTTCCTTGAGAGCTGCTTGGAAGCCTGATGGTGTGTGAAGTTAGTGAGCCAAATGGAGTTGTTCTCCCACAAGAACCACTCGGCTGATCCTTCTTCAATATGCCCTTCACCAACATGCAGTGTTTCCTTGATTGAATTAGCTCTCACACCAATATTTGCGTCTAGAGCCTTTGCATTGAGGGCTATCTGAAAACGGCTGTGGCGCTGAAGTTGCCTGTGAATGTGGAGTTGGTGGCATGTGAAACCCGCATGTGGAGCATTCGTTTGTGTGGGATGCTCTACCAGGTTCATTCCTAGATAATGCACTCAAAAGGCACTAAGCATAGAGTGTGAAAACTGAGTTTCCTTGAGAGCTGCTTGGAAGCCTGATGGTGTGTGAAGTTAGTGAGCCAAATGGAGTTGTTCTCCCACAAGAACCACTCGGCTGATCCTTCTTCAATATGCCCTTCACCAACATGCAGTGTTTCCTTGATTGAATTAGCTCTCACACCAATATTTGCGTCTAGAGCCTTTGCATTGAGGGCTATCTGAAAACGGCTGTGGCGCTGAAGTTGCCTGTGAATGTGGAGTTGGTGGCATGTGAAAGCCGCATGTGGAGCATTCGTTTGTGTGGGATGCTCTACCAGGTTCATTCCTAGATAATGCACTCAAAGGGCACTAAGCATAGAGTGTGAAAACTGAGTTTCCTTGAGAGCTGCTTGGAAGCCTGATGGTGTGTGAAGTTAGTGAGCCAAATGGAGTTGTTCTCCCACAAGAACCACTCGGCTGATCCTTCTTCAATATGCCCTTCACCAACATGCAGTGTTTCCTTGATTGAATTAGCTCTCACACCAATATTTGCGTCTAGAGCCTTTGCATTGAGGGCTATCTGAAAACGGCTGTGGCGCTGAAGTTGCCTGTGAATGTGGAGTTGGTGGCATGTGAAACCCGCATGTGGAGCATTGGTTTGTGTGGGATGCTCTACCAGGTTCATTTCAGTGCTAGCCATGCAAAGGGCACTAAGCATAGAGTGTGAAAACTGAGTTTCCTTGAGAGCTGCTTGGAAGCCTGATGGTGTGTGAAGTTAGTGAGCCAAATGGAGTTGTTCTCCCACAAGAACCACTCGGCTGATCCTTCTTCAATATGCCCTTCACCAACATGCAGTGTTTCCTTGATTGAATTAGCTCTCACACCAATATTTGCGTCTAGAGCCTTTGCATTGAGGGCTATCTGAAAACGGCTGTGGCGCTGAAGTTGCCTGTGAATGTGGAGTTGGTGGCATGTGAAACCCGCATGTGGAGCATTCGTTTGTGTGGGATGCTCTACCAGGTTCATTCCTAGATAATGCACTCAAAGGGCACTAAGCATAGAGTGTGAAAACTGAGTTTCCTTGAGAGCTGCTTGGAAGCCTGATGGTGTGTGAAGTTAGTGAGCCAAATGGAGTTGTTCTCCCACAAGAACCACTCGGCTGATCCTTCTTCAATATGCCCTTCACCAACATGCAGTGTTTCCTTGATTGAATTAGCTCTCACACCAATATTTGCGTCTAGAGCCTTTGCATTGAGGGCTATCTGAAAACGGCTGTGGCGCTGAAGTTGCCTGTGAATGTGGAGTTGGTGGCATGTGAAACCCGCATGTGGAGCATTCGTTTGTGTGGGATGCTCTACCAGGTTCATTCCTAGATAATGCACTCAAAGGGCACTAAGCATAGAGTGTGAAAACTGAGTTTCCTTGAGAGCTGCTTGGAAGCCTGATGGTGTGTGAAGTTAGTGAGCCAAATGGAGTTGTTCTCCCACAAGAACCACTCGGCTGATCCTTCTTCAATATGCCCTTCACCAACATGCAGTGTTTCCTTGATTGAATTAGCTCTCACACCAATATTTGCGTCTAGAGCCTTTGCATTGAGGGCTATCTGAAAACGGCTGTGGCGCTGAAGTTGCCTGTGAATGTGGAGTTGGTGGCATGTGAAACCCGCATGTGGAGCATTCGTTTGTGTGGGATGCTCTACCAGGTTCATTTCAGTCCTAGCCATACAAAGGGCACTAAGCATAGAGTGTGAAAACTGAGTTTCCTTGAGAGCTGCTTGGAAGCCTGATGGTGTGTGAAGTTAGTGAGCCAAATGGAGTTGTTCTCCCACAAGAACCACTCGGCTGATCCTTCTTCAATATGCCCTTCACCAACATGCAGTGTTTCCTTGATTGAATTAGCTCTCACACCAATATTTGCGTCTAGAGCCTTTGCATTGAGGGCTATCTGAAAACGGCTGTGGCGCTGAAGTTGCCTGTGAATGTGGAGTTGGTGGCATGTGAAACCCGCATGTGGAGCATTCGTTTGTGTGGGATGCTAACCAAGCTTCATTTCAGTGCTAGCAATGCAAAGGGCACTAAGCATAGAGTGTGAAAACTGAGTTTCCTTGAGAGCTGCTTGGAAGCCTGATGGTGTGTGAAGTTAGTGAGCCAAATGGAGTTGTTCTCCCACAAGAACCACTCGGCTGATCCTTCTTCAATATGCCCTTCACCAACATGCAGTGTTTCCTTGATTGAATTAGCTCTCACACCAATATTTGCGTCTAGAGCCTTTGCCTTGAGGGCTATCTGAAAACGGCTGTGGCGCTGAAGTTGCCTGTGAATGTGGAGTTGGTGGCATGTGAAACCCGCATGTGGAGCATTCGTTTGTGTTGGATGCTCTACCAGGTTCATTCCTAGATAATGCACTCAAAGGGCACTAAGCATAGAGTGTGAAAACTGAGTTTCCTTGAGAGCTGCTTGGAAGCCTGATGGTGTGTGAAGTTAGTGAGCCAAATGGAGTTGTTCTCCCACAAGAACCACTCGGCTGATCCTTCTTCAATATGCCCTTCACCAACATGCAGTGTTTCCTTGATTGAATTAGCTCTCACACCAATATTTGCGTCTAGAGCCTTTGCATTGAGGGCTATCTGAAAACGGCTGTGGCGCTGAAGTTGCCTGTGAATGTGGAGTTGGTGGCATGTGAAACCCGCATGTGGAGCATTCGTTTGTGTGGGATGCTGACCAAGCTTCATTTCAGTCCTAGGCACACAAAGGGCACTAAACATAGAGTGTGAAAACTGAGTTTCCTTGAGAGCTGCTTGGAAGCCTGATGGTGTGTGAAGTTAGTGAGCCAAATGGAGTTGTTCTCCCACAAGAACCACTCGGCTGATCCTTCTTCAATATGCCCTTCACCAACATGCAGTGTTTCCTTGATTGAATTAGCTCTCACACCAATATTTGCGTCTAGAGCCTTTGCATTGAGGGCTATCTGAAAACGGCTGTGGCGCTGAAGTTGCCTGTGAATGTGGAGTTGGTGGCATGTGAAACCCGCATGTGGAGCATTCGTTTGTGTGGGATGCTGACCAAGCTTCATTTCAGTCCTAGGCACACAAAGAGCACTAAGCATAGAGTGTGAAAACTGAGTTTCCTTGAGAGCTGCTTGGAAGCCTGATGGTGTGTGAAGTTAGTGAGCCAAATGGAGTTGTTCTCCCACAAGAACCACTCGGCTGATCCTTCTTCAATATGCCCTTCACCAACATGCAGTGTTTCCTTGATTGAATTAGCTCTCACACAAATATTTGCGTCTAGAGCCTTTGCATTGAGGGCTATCTGAAAACGGCTGTGGCGCTGAAGTTGCCTGTGAATGTGGAGTTGGTGGCATGTGAAATCCGCATGTGGAGCATTCGTTTGTGTGGGATGCTCTACCAGGTTCATTTCAGCCCTAGCCATACAAAGGGCACTAAGCATAGAGTGTGAAAACTGAGTTTCCTTGAGAGCTGCTTGGAAGCCTGATGGTGTGTGAAGTTAGTGAGCCAAATGGAGTTGTTCTCCCACAAGAACCACTCGGCTGATCCTTCTTCAATATGCCCTTCACCAACATGCAGTGTTTCCTTGATTGAATTAGCTCTCACACCAATATTTGCGTCTAGAGCCTTTGCATTGAGGGCTATCTGAAAACGGCTGTGGCGCTGAAGTTGCCTGTGAATGTGGAGTTGGTGGCATGTGAAACCCGCATGTGGAGCATTCGTTTGTGTGGGATGCTGACCAAGCTTCATTTCAGTCCTAGGCACACAAAGGGTACTAAACATAGAGTGTGAATACTGAGTTTCCTTGAGAGCTGCTTGGAAGCCTGATGGTGTGTGAAGTTAGTGAGCCAAATGGAGTTGTTCTCCCACAAAAACCACTCGGCTGATCCTTCTTCAATATGCCCTTCACCAACATGCAGTGTTTCCTTGATTGAATTAGCTCTCACACCAATATTTGCGTCTAGAGCCTTTGCATTGAGGGCTATCTGAAAACGGCTGTGGCGCTGAAGTTGCCTGTGAATGTGGAGTTGGTGGCATGTGAAACCCGCATGTGGAGCATTCGTTTGTGTGGGATGCTGACCAAGCTTCATTTCAGTCCTAGGCACACAAAGAGCACTAGGCATAGAGTGTGAAAACTGAGTTTCCTTGAGAGCTGCTTGGAAGCCTGATGGTGTGTGAAGTTAGTGAGCCAAATGGAGTTGTTCTCCCACAAGAACCACTCGGCTGATCCTTCTTCAATATGCCCTTCACCAACATGCAGTGTTTCCTTGATTGAATTAGCTCTCACACCAATATTTGCGTCTAGAGCCTTTGCATTGAGGGCTATCTGAAAACGGCTGTGGCGCTGAAGTTGCCTGTGAATGTGGAGTTGGTGGCATGTGAAACCCGCATGTGGAGCATTCGTTTGTGTGGGATGCTGACCAAGCTTCATTTCAGTCCTAGGCACACAAAGAGCACTAGGCATAGAGTGTGAAAACTGAGTTTCCTTGAGAGCTGCTTGGAAGCCTGATGGTGTGTGAAGTTAGTGAGCCAAATGGAGTTGTTCTCCCACAAGAACCACTCGGCTGATCCTTCTTCAATATGCCCTTCACCAACATGCAGTGTTTCCTTGATTGAATTAGCTCTCACACCAATATTTGCGTCTAGAGCCTTTGCATTGAGGGCTATCTGAAAACGGCTGTGGCGCTGAAGTTGCCTGTGAATGTGGAGTTGGTGGCATGTGAAACCCGCATGTGGAGCATTCGTTTGTGTGGGATGCTGACCAAGCTTCATTTCAGTCCTAGGCGCACAAAGAGCACTAGGCATAGAGTGTGAAAACTGAGTTTCCTTGAGAGCTGCTTGGAAGCCTGATGGTGTGTGAAGTTAGTGAGCCAAATGGAGTTGTTCTCCCACAAGAACCACTCGGCTGATCCTTCTTCAATATGCCCTTCACCAACATGCAGTGTTTCCTTGATTGAATTAGCTCTCACACCAATATTTGCGTCTAGAGCCTTTGCATTGAGGGCTATCTGAAAACGGCTGTGGCGCTGAAGTTGCCTGTGAATGTGGAGTTGGTGGCATGTGAAACCCGCATGTGGAGCATTCGTTTGTGTGGGATGCTCTACCAGGTTCATTTCAGTCCTAGGCACACAAAGGGTACTAAACATAGAGTGTGAATACTGAGTTTCCTTGAGAGCTGCTTGGAAGCCTGATGGTGTGTGAAGTTAGTGAGCCAAATGGAGTTGTTCTCCCACAAAAACCACTCGGCTGATCCTTCTTCAATATGCCCTTCACCAACATGCAGTGTTTCCTTGATTGAATTAGCTCTCACACCAATATTTGCGTCTAGAGCCTTTGCATTGAGGGCTATCTGAAAACGGCTGTGGCGCTGAAGTTGCCTGTGAATGTGGAGTTGGTGGCATGTGAAACCCGCATGTGGAGCATTCGTTTGTGTGGGATGCTGACCAAGCTTCATTTCAGTCCTAGGCACACAAAGAGCACTAGGCATAGAGTGTGAAAACTGAGTTTCCTTGAGAGCTGCTTGGAAGCCTGATGGTGTGTGAAGTTAGTGAGCCAAATGGAGTTGTTCTCCCACAAGAACCACTCGGCTGATCCTTCTTCAATATGCCCTTCACCAACATGCAGTGTTTCCTTGATTGAATTAGCTCTCACACCAATATTTGCGTCTAGAGCCTTTGCATTGAGGGCTATCTGAAAACGGCTGTGGCGCTGAAGTTGCCTGTGAATGTGGAGTTGGTGGCATGTGAAACCCGCATGTGGAGCATTCGTTTGTGTGGGATGCTGACCAAGCTTCATTTCAGTCCTAGGCACACAAAGAGCACTAGGCATAGAGTGTGAAAACTGAGTTTCCTTGAGAGCTGCTTGGAAGCCTGATGGTGTGTGAAGTTAGTGAGCCAAATGGAGTTGTTCTCCCACAAGAACCACTCGGCTGATCCTTCTTCAATATGCCCTTCACCAACATGCAGTGTTTCCTTGATTGAATTAGCTCTCACACCAATATTTGCGTCTAGAGCCTTTGCATTGAGGGCTATCTGAAAACGGCTGTGGCGCTGAAGTTGCCTGTGAATGTGGAGTTGGTGGCATGTGAAACCCGCATGTGGAGCATTCGTTTGTGTGGGATGCTGACCAAGCTTCATTTCAGTCCTAGGCGCACAAAGAGCACTAGGCATAGAGTGTGAAAACTGAGTTTCCTTGAGAGCTGCTTGGAAGCCTGATGGTGTGTGAAGTTAGTGAGCCAAATGGAGTTGTTCTCCCACAAGAACCACTCGGCTGATCCTTCTTCAATATGCCCTTCACCAACATGCAGTGTTTCCTTGATTGAATTAGCTCTCACACCAATATTTGCGTCTAGAGCCTTTGCATTGAGGGCTATCTGAAAACGGCTGTGGCGCTGAAGTTGCCTGTGAATGTGGAGTTGGTGGCATGTGAAACCCGCATGTGGAGCATTCGTTTGTGTGGGATGCTCTACCAGGTTCATTCCTAGATAATGCACTCAAAAGGCACTAAGCATAGAGTGTGAAAACTGAGTTTCCTTGAGAGCTGCTTGGAAGCCTGATGGTGTGTGAAGTTAGTGAGCCAAATGGAGTTGTTCTCCCACAAGAACCACTCGGCTGATCCTTCTTCAATATGCCCTTCACCAACATGCAGTGTTTCCTTGATTGAATTAGCTCTCACACCAATATTTGCGTCTAGAGCCTTTGCATTGAGGGCTATCTGAAAACGGCTGTGGCGCTGAAGTTGCCTGTGAATGTGGAGTTGGTGGCATGTGAAAGCCGCATGTGGAGCATTCGTTTGTGTGGGATGCTCTACCAGGTTCATTCCTAGATAATGCACTCAAAGGGCACTAAGCATAGAGTGTGAAAACTGAGTTTCCTTGAGAGCTGCTTGGAAGCCTGATGGTGTGTGAAGTTAGTGAGCCAAATGGAGTTGTTCTCCCACAAGAACCACTCGGCTGATCCTTCTTCAATATGCCCTTCACCAACATGCAGTGTTTCCTTGATTGAATTAGCTCTCACACCAATATTTGCGTCTAGAGCCTTTGCATTGAGGGCTATCTGAAAACGGCTGTGGCGCTGAAGTTGCCTGTGAATGTGGAGTTGGTGGCATGTGAAACCCGCATGTGGAGCATTGGTTTGTGTGGGATGCTCTACCAGGTTCATTTCAGTGCTAGCCATGCAAAGGGCACTAAGCATAGAGTGTGAAAACTGAGTTTCCTTGAGAGCTGCTTGGAAGCCTGATGGTGTGTGAAGTTAGTGAGCCAAATGGAGTTGTTCTCCCACAAGAACCACTCGGCTGATCCTTCTTCAATATGCCCTTCACCAACATGCAGTGTTTCCTTGATTGAATTAGCTCTCACACCAATATTTGCGTCTAGAGCCTTTGCATTGAGGGCTATCTGAAAACGGCTGTGGCGCTGAAGTTGCCTGTGAATGTGGAGTTGGTGGCATGTGAAACCCGCATGTGGAGCATTCGTTTGTGTGGGATGCTCTACCAGGTTCATTCCTAGATAATGCACTCAAAGGGCACTAAGCATAGAGTGTGAAAACTGAGTTTCCTTGAGAGCTGCTTGGAAGCCTGATGGTGTGTGAAGTTAGTGAGCCAAATGGAGTTGTTCTCCCACAAGAACCACTCGGCTGATCCTTCTTCAATATGCCCTTCACCAACATGCAGTGTTTCCTTGATTGAATTAGCTCTCACACCAATATTTGCGTCTAGAGCCTTTGCATTGAGGGCTATCTGAAAACGGCTGTGGCGCTGAAGTTGCCTGTGAATGTGGAGTTGGTGGCATGTGAAACCCGCATGTGGAGCATTCGTTTGTGTGGGATGCTCTACCAGGTTCATTCCTAGATAATGCACTCAAAGGGCACTAAGCATAGAGTGTGAAAACTGAGTTTCCTTGAGAGCTGCTTGGAAGCCTGATGGTGTGTGAAGTTAGTGAGCCAAATGGAGTTGTTCTCCCACAAGAACCACTCGGCTGATCCTTCTTCAATATGCCCTTCACCAACATGCAGTGTTTCCTTGATTGAATTAGCTCTCACACCAATATTTGCGTCTAGAGCCTTTGCATTGAGGGCTATCTGAAAACGGCTGTGGCGCTGAAGTTGCCTGTGAATGTGGAGTTGGTGGCATGTGAAACCCGCATGTGGAGCATTCGTTTGTGTGGGATGCTCTACCAGGTTCATTTCAGTCCTAGCCATACAAAGGGCACTAAGCATAGAGTGTGAAAACTGAGTTTCCTTGAGAGCTGCTTGGAAGCCTGATGGTGTGTGAAGTTAGTGAGCCAAATGGAGTTGTTCTCCCACAAGAACCACTCGGCTGATCCTTCTTCAATATGCCCTTCACCAACATGCAGTGTTTCCTTGATTGAATTAGCTCTCACACCAATATTTGCGTCTAGAGCCTTTGCATTGAGGGCTATCTGAAAACGGCTGTGGCGCTGAAGTTGCGTGTGAATGTGGAGTTGGTGGCATGTGAAACCCGCATGTGGAGCATTCGTTTGTGTGGGATGCTAACCAAGCTTCATTTCAGTGCTAGCAATGCAAAGGGCACTAAGCATAGAGTGTGAAAACTGAGTTTCCTTGAGAGCTGCTTGGAAGCCTGATGGTGTGTGAAGTTAGTGAGCCAAATGGAGTTGTTCTCCCACAAGAACCACTCGGCTGATCCTTCTTCAATATGCCCTTCACCAACATGCAGTGTTTCCTTGATTGAATTAGCTCTCACACCAATATTTGCGTCTAGAGCCTTTGCCTTGAGGGCTATCTGAAAACGGCTGTGGCGCTGAAGTTGCCTGTGAATGTGGAGTTGGTGGCATGTGAAACCCGCATGTGGAGCATTCGTTTGTGTTGGATGCTCTACCAGGTTCATTCCTAGATAATGCACTCAAAGGGCACTAAGCATAGAGTGTGAAAACTGAGTTTCCTTGAGAGCTGCTTGGAAGCCTGATGGTGTGTGAAGTTAGTGAGCCAAATGGAGTTGTTCTCCCACAAGAACCACTCGGCTGATCCTTCTTCAATATGCCCTTCACCAACATGCAGTGTTTCCTTGATTGAATTAGCTCTCACACCAATATTTGCGTCTAGAGCCTTTGCATTGAGGGCTATCTGAAAACGGCTGTGGCGCTGAAGTTGCCTGTGAATGTGGAGTTGGTGGCATGTGAAACCCGCATGTGGAGCATTCGTTTGTGTGGGATGCTGACCAAGCTTCATTTCAGTCCTAGGCACACAAAGGGCACTAAACATAGAGTGTGAAAACTGAGTTTCCTTGAGAGCTGCTTGGAAGCCTGATGGTGTGTGAAGTTAGTGAGCCAAATGGAGTTGTTCTCCCACAAGAACCACTCGGCTGATCCTTCTTCAATATGCCCTTCACCAACATGCAGTGTTTCCTTGATTGAATTAGCTCTCACACCAATATTTGCGTCTAGAGCCTTTGCATTGAGGGCTATCTGAAAACGGCTGTGGCGCTGAAGTTGCCTGTGAATGTGGAGTTGGTGGCATGTGAAACCCGCATGTGGAGCATTCGTTTGTGTGGGATGCTGACCAAGCTTCATTTCAGTCCTAGCCATGCAAAGGGCACTAAGCATAGAGTGTGAAAACTGAGTTTCCTTGAGAGCTGCTTGGAAGCCTGATGGTGTGTGAAGTTAGTGAGCCAAATGGAGTTGTTCTCCCACAAGAACCACTCGGCTGATCCTTCTTCAATATGCCCTTCACCAACATGCAGTGTTTCCTTGATTGAATTAGCTCTCACACCAATATTTGCGTCTAGAGCCTTTGCATTGAGGGCTATCTGAAAACGGCTGTGGCGCTGAAGTTGCCTGTGAATGTGGAGTTGGTGGCATGTGAAACCCGCATGTGGAGCATTCGTTTGTGTGGGATGCTGACCAAGCTTCATTTCAGTCCTAGGCACACAAAGAGCACTAGGCATAGAGTGTGAAAACTGAGTTTCCTTGAGAGCTGCTTGGAAGCCTGATGGTGTGTGAAGTTAGTGAGCCAAATGGAGTTGTTCTCCCACAAGAACCACTCGGCTGATCCTTCTTCAATATGCCCTTCACCAACATGCAGTGTTTCCTTGATTGAATTAGCTCTCACACCAATATTTGCGTCTAGAGCCTTTGCATTGAGGGCTATCTGAAAACGTCTGTGGCGCTGAAGTTGCCTGTGAATGTGGAGTTGGTGGCATGTGAAACCCGCATGTGGAGCATTCGTTTGTGTGGGATGCTGACCAAGCTTCATTTCAGTCCTAGGCACACAAAGAGCACTAGGCATAGAGTGTGAAAACTGAGTTTCCTTGAGAGCTGCTTGGAAGCCTGATGGTGTGTGAAGTTAGTGAGCCAAATGGAGTTGTTCTCCCACAAGAACCACTCGGCTGATCCTTCTTCAATATGCCCTTCACCAACATGCAGTGTTTCCTTGATTGAATTAGCTCTCACACCAATATTTGCGTCTAGAGCCTTTGCCTTGAGGGCTATCTGAAAACGGCTGTGGCGCTGAAGTTGCCTGTGAATGTGGAGTTGGTGGCATGTGAAACCCGCATGTGGAGCATTCGTTTGTGTGGGATGCTGACCAAGCTTCATTTCAGTCCTAGGCACACAAAGAGCACTAGGCATAGAGTGTGAAAACTGAGTTTCCTTGAGAGCTGCTTGGAAGCCTGATGGTGTGTGAAGTTAGTGAGCCAAATGGAGTTGTTCTCCCACAAGAACCACTCGGCTGATCCTTCTTCAATATGCCCTTCACCAACATGCAGTGTTTCCTTGATTGAATTAGCTCTCACACCAATATTTGCGTCTAGATCCTTTGCATTGAGGGCTATCTGAAAACGGCTGTGGCGCTGAAGTTGCCTGTGAATGTGGAGTTGGTGGCATGTGAAACCCGCATGTGGAGCATTCGTTTGTGTGGGATGCTGACCAAGCTTCATTTCAGTCCTAGGCACACAAAGAGCACTAGGCATAGAGTGTGAAAACTGAGTTTCCTTGAGAGCTGCTTGGAAGCCTGATGGTGTGTGAAGTTAGTGAGCCAAATGGAGTTGTTCTCCCACAAGAACCACTCGGCTGATCCTTCTTCAATATGCCCTTCACCAACATGCAGTGTTTCCTTGATTGAATTAGCTCTCACACCAATATTTGCGTCTAGAGCCTTTGCCTTGAGGGCTATCTGAAAACGGCTGTGGCGCTGAAGTTGCCTGTGAATGTGGAGTTGGTGGCATGTGAAACCCGCATGTGGAGCATTCGTTTGTGTGGGATGCTCTACCAGGTTCATTTCAGTCCTAGCCATACAAAGGGCACTAAGCATAGAGTGTGAAAACTGAGTTTCCTTGAGAGCTGCTTGGAAGCCTGATGGTGTGTGAAGTTAGTGAGCCAAATGGAGTTGTTCTCCCACAAGAACCACTCGGCTGATCCTTCTTCAATATGCCCTTCACCAACATGCAGTGTTTCCTTGATTGAATTAGCTCTCACACCAATATTTGCGTCTAGAGCCTTTGCATTGTGGGCTATCTGAAAACGGCTGTGGCGCTGAAGTTGCCTGTGAATGTGGAGTTGGTGGCATGTGAAACCCGCATGTGGAGCATTCGTTTGTGTGGGATGCTCTACCAGGTTCATTCCTAGATAATGCACTCAAAGGGCACTAAGCAAAGAGTGTGAAAACTGCGTTTCCTTGAGAGCTGCTTGGAAGCCTGATGGTGTGTGAAGTTAGTGAGCCAAATGGAGTTGTTCTCCCACAAGAACCACTCGGCTGATCCTTCTTCAATATGCCCTTCACCAACATGCAGTGTTTCCTTGATTGAATTAGCTCTCACACCAATATTTGCGTCTAGAGCCTTTGCATTGAGGGCTAACTGAAAACGGCTGTGGCGCTGAAGTTGCCTGTGAATGTAGAGTTGGTAGCATGTGAAACCCGCATGTGGAGCATTCGTTTGTGTGGGATGCTGACCAAGCTTCATTTCAGTCCTAGGCACACAAAGGGCACTAAGCATAGAGTGTAAAAACTGAGTTTCCTTGAGAGCTGCTTGGAAGCCTGATGGTGTGTGAAGTTAGTGAGCCAAATGGAGTTGTTCTCCCACAAGAACCACTCGGCTGATCCTTCTTCAATATGCCCTTCACCAACATGCAGTGTTTCCTTGATTGAATTAGCTCTCACATCAATATTTGCGTCTAGAGCCTTTGCATTGAGGGCTATCTGAAAACGGCTGTGGCGCTGAAGTTGCCTGTGAATGTGGAGTTGGTGGCATGTGAAACCCGCATGTGGAGCATTCGTTTGTGTGGGATGCTGACCAAGCTTCATTTCAGTCCTAGGCACACAAAGAGCACTAAGCATAGAGTGTGAAAACTGAGATTCCTTGAGAGCTGCTTGGAAGCCTGATGGTGTGTGAAGTTAGAGAGCCAAATGGAGTTGTTCTCCCACAAGAACCACTCGGCTGATCCTTCTTCAATATGCCCTTCACCAACATGCAGTGTTTCCTTGATTGAATTAGCTCTCACACCAATATTTGCGTCTAGAGCCTTTGCATTGAGGGCTATCTGAAAACGGCTGTGGCGCTGAAGTTGCCTGTGAATGTGGAGTTGGTGGCATGTGAAACCCGCATGTGGAGCATTCGTTTGTGTGGGATGCTGACCAAGCTTCATTTCAGTCCTAGGCACACAAAGAGCACTAAGCATAGAGTGTGAAAACTGAGTTTCCTTGAGAGCTGCTTGGAAGCCTGATGGTGTGTGAAGTTAGTGAGCCAAATGGAGTTGTTCTGCCACAAGAACCACTCGGCTGATCCTTCTTCAATATGCCCTTCACCAACATGCAGTGTTTCCTTGATTGAATTAGCTCTCACACCAATATTTGCGTCTAGAGCCTTTGCATTGAGGGCTATCTGAAAACGGCTGTGGCGCTGAAGTTGCCTGTGAATGTGGAGTTGGTGGCATGTGAAACCCGCATGTGGAGCATTCGTTTGTGTGGGATGCTCTACCAGGTTCATTCCTAGATAATGCACTCAAAGGGCACTAAGCATAGAGTGTGAAAACTGAGTTTCCTTGAGAGCTGCTTGGAAGCCTGATGGTGTGTGAAGTTAGTGAGCCAAATGGAGTTGTTCTCCCACAAGAACCACTCGGCTGATCCTTCTTCAATATGCCCTTCACCAACATGCAGTGTTTCCTTGATTGAATTAGCTCTCACACCAATATTTGCGTCTAGAGCCTTTGCATTGAGGGCTATCTGAAAACGGCTGTGGCGCTGAAGTTGCCTGTGAATGTGGAGTTGGTGGCATGTGAAACCCGCATGTGGAGCATTCGTTTGTGTGGGATGCTGACCAAGCTTCATTTCAGTCCTAGGCACACAAAGAGCACTAGGCATAGAGTGTGAAAACTGAGTTTCCTTGAGAGCTGCTTGGAAGCCTGATGGTGTGTGAAGTTAGTGAGCCAAATGGAGTTGTTCTCCCACAAGAACCACTCGGCTGATCCTTCTTCAATATGCCCTTCACCAACATGCAGTGTTTCCTTGATTGAATTAGCTCTCACACCAATATTTGCGTCTAGAGCCTTTGCATTGAGGGCTATCTGAAAACGGCTGTGGCGCTGAAGTTGCCTGTGAATGTGGAGTTGGTGGCATGTGAAACCCGCATGTGGAGCATTCGTTTGTGTGGGATGCTGACCAAGCTTCATTTCAGTCCTAGCCATGCAAAGGGCACTAAGCATAGAGTGTGAAAACTGAGTTTCCTTGAGAGCTGCTTGGAAGCCTGATGGTGTGTGAAGTTAGTGAGCCAAATGGAGTTGTTCTCCCACAAGAACCACTCGGCTGATCCTTCTTCAATATGCCCTTCACCAACATGCAGTGTTTCCTTGATTGAATTAGCTCTCACACCAATATTTGCGTCTAGAGCCTTTGCATTGAGGGCTATCTGAAAACGGCTGTGGCGCTGAAGTTGCCTGTGAATGTGGAGTTGGTGGCATGTGAAACCCGCATGTGGAGCATTCGTTTGTGTGGGATGCTGACCAAGCTTCATTTCAGTCCTAGGCACACAAAGAGCACTAGGCATAGAGTGTGAAAACTGAGTTTCCTTGAGAGCTGCTTGGAAGCCTGATGGTGTGTGAAGTTAGTGAGCCAAATGGAGTTGTTCTCCCACAAGAACCACTCGGCTGATCCTTCTTCAATATGCCCTTCACCAACATGCAGTGTTTCCTTGATTGAATTAGCTCTCACACCAATATTTGCGTCTAGAGCCTTTGCATTGAGGGCTATCTGAAAACGGCTGTGGCGCTGAAGTTGCCTGTGAATGTGGAGTTGGTGGCATGTGAAACCCGCATGTGGAGCATTCGTTTGTGTGGGATGCTGACCAAGCTTCATTTCAGTCCTAGGCACACAAAGAGCACTAGGCATAGAGTGTGAAAACTGAGTTTCCTTGAGAGCTGCTTGGAAGCCTGATGGTGTGTGAAGTTAGTGAGCCAAATGGAGTTGTTCTCCCACAAGAACCACTCGGCTGATCCTTCTTCAATATGCCCTTCACCAACATGCAGTGTTTCCTTGATTGAATTAGCTCTCACACCAATATTTGCGTCTAGAGCCTTTGCATTGAGGGCTATCTGAAAACGGCTGTGGCGCTGAAGTTGCCTGTGAATGTGGAGTTGGTGGCATGTGAAACCCGCATGTGGAGCATTCGTTTGTGTGGGATGCTGACCAAGCTTCATTTCAGTCCTAGGCACACAAAGAGCACTAGGCATAGAGTGTGAAAACTGAGTTTCCTTGAGAGCTGCTTGGAAGCCTGATGGTGTGTGAAGTTAGTGAGCCAAATGGAGTTGTTCTCCCACAAGAACCACTCGGCTGATCCTTCTTCAATATGCCCTTCACCAACATGCAGTGTTTCCTTGATTGAATTAGCTCTCACACCAATATTTGCGTCTAGAGCCTTTGCCTTGAGGGCTATCTGAAAACGGCTGTGGCGCTGAAGTTGCCTGTGAATGTGGAGTTGGTGGCATGTGAAACCCGCATGTGGAGCATTCGTTTGTGTGGGATGCTCTACCAGGTTCATTTCAGTCCTAGCCATACAAAGGGCACTAAGCATAGAGTGTGAAAACTGAGTTTCCTTGAGAGCTGCTTGGAAGCCTGATGGTGTGTGAAGTTAGTGAGCCAAATGGAGTTGTTCTCCCACAAGAACCACTCGGCTGATCCTTCTTCAATATGCCCTTCACCAACATGCAGTGTTTCCTTGATTGAATTAGCTCTCACACCAATATTTGCGTCTAGAGCCTTTGCATTGAGGGCTATCTGAAAACGGCTGTGGCGCTGAAGTTGCCTGTGAATGTGGAGTTGGTGGCATGTGAAACCCGCATGTGGAGCATTCGTTTGTGTGGGATGCTCTTCCAGGTTCATTCCTAGATAATGCACTCAAAGGGCACTAAGCATAGAGTGTGAAAACTGAGTTTCCTTGAGAGCTGCTTGGAAGCCTGATGGTGTGTGAAGTTAGTGAGCCAAATGGAGTTGTTCTCCCACAAGAACCACTCGGCTGATCCTTCTTCAATATGCCCTTCACCAACATGCAGTGTTTCCTTGATTGAATTAGCTCTCACACCAATATTTGCGTCTAGAGCCTTTGCATTGAGGGCTATCTGAAAACGGCTGTGGCGCTGAAGTTGCCTGTGAATGTGGAGTTGGTGGCATGTGAAACCCGCATGTGGAGCATTCGTTTGTGTGGGATGCTCTACCAGGTTCATTCCTAGATAATGCACTCAAAGGGCACTAAGCATAGAGTGTGAAAACTGAGTTTCCTTGAGAGCTGCTTGGAAGCCTGATGGTGTGTGAAGTTAGTGAGCCAAATGGAGTTGTTCTCCCACAAGAACCACTCGGCTGATCCTTCTTCAATATGCCCTTCACCAACATGCAGTGTTTCCTTGATTGAATTAGCTCTCACACCAATATTTGCGTCTAGAGCCTTTGCATTGAGGGCTAACTGAAAACGGCTGTGGCGCTGAAGTTGCCTGTGAATGTAGAGTTGGTAGCATGTGAAACCCGCATGTGGAGCATTCGTTTGTGTGGGATGCTGACCAAGCTTCATTTCAGTCCTAGGCACACAAAGGGCACTAAGCATAGAGTGTAAAAACTGAGTTTCCTTGAGAGCTGCTTGGAAGCCTGATGGTGTGTGAAGTTAGTGAGCCAAATGGAGTTGTTCTCCCACAAGAACCACTCGGCTGATCCTTCTTCAATATGCCCTTCACCAACATGCAGTGTTTCCTTGATTGAATTAGCTCTCACACCAATATTTGCGTCTAGAGCCTTTGCATTGAGGGCTATCTGAAAACGGCTGTGGCGCTGAAGTTGCCTGTGAATGTGGAGTTGGTGGCATGTGAAACCCGCATGTGGAGCATTCGTTTGTGTGGGATGCTGACCAAGCTTCATTTCAGTCCTAGGCACACAAAGAGCACTAAGCATAGAGTGTGAAAACTGAGATTCCTTGAGAGCTGCTTGGAAGCCTGATGGTGTGTGAAGTTAGAGAGCCAAATGGAGTTGTTCTCCCACAAGAACCACTCGGCTGATCCTTCTTCAATATGCCCTTCACCAACATGCAGTGTTTCCTTGATTGAATTAGCTCTCACACAATATTTGCGTCTAGAGCCTTTGCATTGAGGGCTATCTGAAAACGGCTGTGGCGCTGAAGTTGCCTGTGAATGTGGAGTTGGTGGCATGTGAAACCCGCATGTGGAGCATTCGTTTGTGTGGGATGCTGACCAAGCTTCATTTCAGTCCTAGGCACACAAAGAGCACTAAGCATAGAGTGTGAAAACTGAGTTTCCTTGAGAGCTGCTTGGAAGCCTGATGGTGTGTGAAGTTAGTGAGCCAAATGGAGTTGTTCTCCCACAAGAACCACTCGGCTGATCCTTCTTCAATATGCCCTTCACCAACATGCAGTGTTTCCTTGATTGAATTAGCTCTCACACCAATATTTGCGTCTAGAGCCTTTGCATTGAGGGCTATCTGAAAACGGCTGTGGCGCTGAAGTTGCCTGTGAATGTGGAGTTGGTGGCATGTGAAACCCGCATGTGGAGCATTCGTTTGTGTGGGATGCTCTACCAGGTTCATTCCTAGATAATGCACTCAAAGGGCACTAAGCATAGAGTGTGAAAACTGAGTTTCCTTGAGAGCTGCTTGGAAGCCTGATGGTGTGTGAAGTTAGTGAGCCAAATGGAGTTGTTCTCCCACAAGAACCACTCGGCTGATCCTTCTTCAATATGCCCTTCACCAACATGCAGTGTTTCCTTGATTGAATTAGCTCTCACACCAATATTTGCGTCTAGAGCCTTTGCATTGAGGGCTATCTGAAAACGGCTGTGGCG
>NW_026699388.1:0-58024 GCF_030435755.1 Ochotona princeps
TAACATGCAGTGTTTCCTTGATTGAATTAGCTCTCACACCAATATTTGCGTCTAGAGCCTTTGCATTGAGGGCTGTCTGAAAACGGCTGTGGCGCTGAAGTTGCCTGAGAATGTGGAGTTGGTGGCATGTGAAACCCGCATGTGGAGCATTCGATTGTCTGGGATGCTCACCAAGTTTCATTTCAGTCCTAGGCACTCAAAGGGCTCTAAGCATAGAGTGTGAAAACTGAGTTTCCTTGAGAGCTGCTTGGAAGCCTGATGGTGTGTGAAGTTAGTGAGCCAAATGGAATTGTTCTCTCACAAGAACCACTCGGCTGATCCTTCTTCAATATGCCCTTCACCAACATGCAGTGTTTCCTTGATTGAATTAGCTCTCACACCAATATTTGAGTCTAGAACCTTTGCATTGAGGGCTCTCTGAAAACGGCTGTGGCGCTGAAGTTGCCTGTGAATGTCTAGTTGGTGGCATGTGAAACCCGCATGTGGAGCATTCGTTTGTGTGGGATGCTCTATCAGGTTCATTCCTAGATAATGCACTCAAAGGGCACTAAGCATAGAGTGTGAAAACTGAGTTTCCTTGAGAGCTGCTTGGAAGCCTGAGGCTGTGTGAAGTTAGTGAGCCAATTGGAGTTGTTCTCTCACAAGAACCACTCGGCTGATCCTTCTTCAATATGCCCTTCACCAACATGCAGTGTTTCCTTGATTGAATTAGCTCTCACACCAATATTTGCGTCTAGAGTCTTTGCATTGAGGGCAATCTGAAAACGGCTGTGGCTCTGAAGTTGCCTGAGAATGTGGAGCTGGTGGCATGTAAAACCCGCATGTGGAGCATTCGTTTGTGTGGGATGCTCTACCAGCTTCATTTCAGTCCTAGGCACTCAAAGGACACTAAGCATAGAGTGTGAAAACTGAGTTTCCTTGAGAGCTGCTTGGAAGCCTGATGGTGTGTGAAGTTAGTGAGCCAAATGGAGTTGTTCTCCCACAAGAACCACTCGGCTGATCCTTCTTCAATATGCCCTTCACCAACATGAAATGTTTCCTTGATTGAATTTGCTCTCACACCAACATTTGCGTCTAGAGCCTTTGCATTGAGGGCTATCTGAAAACGGCTGTGGCGCTGAAGTTGCCTGTGAATGTGGAGTTGGTGGCATGTGAAACCCGCATGTGGAGCATTCGTTTGTGTGGGATGCTCTCCCAGCTTCATTTCAGTCCTTGGCACTCAAAGGGCACTAAGCATAGAGTGTGAAAACTGAGTTTCCTTGAGAGCTGCTTGGAAGCCTGATGGTGTGAGAAGTTAGTGAGCCAAATGGAGTTGTTCTCCCACAAGAACCACTCGGCTGATCCTTCTTCAGTATGCTCTTCACCAACATGCATTGTTTCCTTGATTGAATTAGCTCTCACACCAATATTTGCATCTAGAGCCTTTGCATTGAGGGCTATCTGAAAACGGCTGTGGCGCTGAAGTTGCCTGAGAATGTGGAGTTGGTGGCATGTGAAACCCGCATGTGGAGCATTCGTTTGTGTGGGATGCTCACCAAGCTTCATTTCAGTCCAAGGCACTCAAAGGGCACTAAGCATAGAGTGTGAAAACTGAGTTTCCTTGAGAGCTGCTTGGAAGCCTGATGGTGTGTGAAGCTAGTGAGCCAAATGGAGTTGTTCTCCCACAAGAACCACTCGGCTGATCCTTCTTCAATATGCCCTTCACCAACATGCAGTGTTTCCTTGATTGAATTTGCTCTCACACCAATATTTGCGTCTAGAGCCTTTGCATTGAGGGCTATCTGAAAACGGCTGTGGCGCTGAAGTTGCCTGAGAATGTGGAGTTGGTGGCATGTGAAACCCGCATGTGGAGCATTCGTTTGTGTGGGATGCTCTACCAGGTTCATTCCTAGATAATGCACTCAAAGGGCACTAAGCATAGAGTGTGAAAACTGAGTTTCCTTGAGAGCTGCTTGGAAGCCTGATGGTGTGTGAAGTTAGTGAGCCAAATGGAGTTGTTCTCCCACAAGAACCACTAGGCTGATCCGTCTTCAATATGCCCTTCACCAACATGCAGTGTTTCCTTGATTGAATTAGCTCTCACACCAATATTTGCGTCTAGAGCCTTTGCATTGAGGCCTATCTGAAAACGGCTGTGGCGCTGAAGTTGCCTGAGAATGTGGAGTTGGTGGCATGCGAAACCCGCATGTGGAGCATTCGTTTGTTTGGGATGCTCTACCAGGTTCATTCCTAGATAATGCACTAAAGGGCACTAAGCATAGAGTGTGAAAACTGAGTTTCCTTGAGAGATGCTTAGAAGCCTGATGGTGTGAGAAGTTAGTGAGCCAAATGGAGTTGTTCTCCCACAAGAACCACTCGGCTGATCCTTCTTCAATATGCCCTTCACCAACATGCAGTGTTTCCTTGATTGAATTAGCTCTCAGACCAATACTTGCGTCTAGAGCCTTTGCATTGAGGGTTATCTGAAAACGGCTGTGGCGCTGAAGTTGCCTGTGAATGTGGAGTTGGTGGCATGTGAAACCCGCATGTGGAGCATTCGTTTGTGTGGGATGCTCACCAAGCTTCATTTCAGTCCTAGGCACTCAAAGGGCACTAAGCATAGAGTGTGCAAACTAAGTTTCCTTGAGAGCTGCTTGGAAGCCTGATGGTGTGTGAAGTTAGTGAGCCAAATGGAGTTGTTCTCCCACAAGAACCACTCGGCTGATCCTTCTTCAATATGCCCTTCACCAACATGCAGTGTTTCCTTGATTGAATTTGCTCTCACACCAATATTTGCGTCTAGAGCCTTTGCATTGAGAGCTATCTGAAAACGGCTGTGGCCCTGAAGTTGCCTGAGAATGTGGAGTTGGTGGCATGTGAAACCCGCATGTGGAGCATTCGTTTGTGTGGGATGCTCTACCAGGTTCTTTCCTAGATAATGCACTCAAAGGGCACTAAGCATAGAGTGTGAAAACTGAGTTTCCTTGAGAGCTGCTTGGAAGCCTGATGGTGTGAGAAGTTAGTAAGCCAAATGGAGTCGTTCTCCCACAAGAACCACTCGGCTGATCCTTCTTCAATATGCTCTTCACCAACATGCAGTGTTTCCTTGATTGAATTAGCTCTCACACCAATATTTGCGTCTAGAGCCTTTGCATTGAGGGCAATCTGGAAACGGCTGTGGCGCTGAAGTTGCCTGAGAATGTGGAGTTGGTGGCATGTGAACCCCGCATGTGGAGCATTCGTTTGTGTGGGATGCTCACCAAGCTTCATTTCAGTCCTAGGCCCTCAAAGGGCACTAAGCATAGAGTGTGAAAACTGAGTTTCCTTGAGAGCTGCTTGGAAGCCTGATGGTGTGAGAAGTTAGTAAGCCAAATGGAGTCGTTCTCCCACAAGAACCACTAGGCTGATCCTTCTTCAATATGCCCTTCACCAACATAAAGTGTTTCCTTGATTGAAATAGCTCTCACACCAATATTTGCGTCTAGAGACTTTGCATTGAGGGCTATCTGAAAACGGCTGTGGCGCTGAAGTTGCCTGTGAATGTGGAGTTGGTGGCATGTGAAACCCGCATGTGGAGCATTCGTTTGTGTGGGATGCTCTACCAGGTTCATTCCTAGATAATGCACTAAAGGGCACTAAGCATAGAGTGTGAAAACTGAGTTTCCTTGAGAGCTGCTTGGAAGCCTGATGGTGTGTGAAGCTAGTGAGCCAAATGGAGTTGTTCTCCCACAAGAACCACTCGGCTGATCCTTCTTCAATATGCCCTTCACCAACATGCAGTGTTTCCTTGATTGAATTTGCTCTCACACCAATATTTGCGTCTAGAGCCTTTGCATTGAGGGCTATCTGAAAACGGCTGTGGCGCTGAAGTTGCCTGAGAATGTGGAGTTGGTGGCATGTGAAACCCGCATGTGGAGCATTCCTTTGTGTGGGATGCTCTACCAGGTTCATTCCTAGATAATGCACTCAAAGGGCACTAAGCATAGAGTGTGAAAACTGAGTTTCCTTGAGAGCTGCTTGGAAGCCTGATGGTGTGTGAAGTTAGTGAGCCAAATGGAGTTGTTCTCCCACAAGAACCACTAGGCTGATCCGTCTTCAATATGCCCTTCACCAACATGCAGTGTTTCCTTGATTGAATTAGCTCTCACACCAATATTTGCGTCTAGAGCCTTTGCATTGAGGCCTATCTGAAAACGGCTGTGGCGCTGAAGTTGCCTGAGAATGTGGAGTTGGTGGCATGCGAAACCCGCATGTGGAGCATTCGTTTGTTTGGGATGCTCTACCAGGTTCATTCCTAGATAATGCACTAAAGGGCACTAAGCATAGAGTGTGAAAACTGAGTTTCCTTGAGAGCTGCTTAGAAGCCTGATGGTGTGAGAAGTTAGTGAGCCAAATGGAGTTGTTCTCCCACAAGAACCACTCGGCTGATCCTTCTTCAATATGCCCTTCACCAACATGCAGTGTTTCCTTGATTGAATTAGCTCTCAGACCAATACTTGCGTCCAGAGCCTTTGCATTGAGGGTTATCTGAAAACGGCTGTGGCGCTGAAGTTGCCTGTGAATGTGGAGTTGGTGGCATGTGAAACCCGCATGTGGAGCATTCGTTTGTGTGGGATGCTCACCAAGCTTCATTTCAGTCCTAGGCACTCAAAGGGCACTAAGCATAGAGTGTGCAAACTAAGTTTCCTTGAGAGCTGCTTGGAAGCCTGATGGTGTGTGAAGTTAGTGAGCCAAATGGAGTTGTTCTCCCACAAGAACCACTCGGCTGATCCTTCTTCAATATGCCCTTCACCAACATGCAGTGTTTCCTTGATTGAATTTGCTCTCACACCAATATTTGCGTCTAGAGCCTTTGCATTGAGAGCTATCTGAAAACGGCTGTGGCCCTGAAGTTGCCTGAGAATGTGGAGTTGGTGGCATGTGAAACCCGCATGTGGAGCATTCGTTTGTGTGGATGCTCTACCAGGTTCTTTCCTAGATAATGCACTCAAAGGGCACTAAGCATAGAGTGTGAAAACTGAGTTTCCTTGAGAGCTGTTTGGAAGCCTGATGGTGTGTGAAGTTAGTGAGCCAAATGGAGTTGTTCTCCCACAAGAACCACTAGGCTGATCCGTCTTCAATATGCCCTTCACCAACATGCAGTGTTTCCTTGATTGAATTAGCTCTCACACCAATATTTGCGTCTAGAGCCTTTGCATTGAGGGCTATCTGAAAACGGCTGTGGCGCTGAAGTTGCCCTGAGAATGTGGAGTTGGTGGCATGTGAAACCTGCATGTGGAGCATTCGTTTGTGTCGGATAATCTACCAGGTTCATTCCTAGATAATGCACTAAAGGGCACTAAGCATAGAGTGTGAAAACTGAGTTTCCTTGAGAGCTGCTTGGAAGCCTGATGGTGTGAGAAGTTAGTGAGCCAAATGGAGTCGTTCTCCCACAAGAACCACTCGGCTGATCCTTCTTCAGTATGCTCTTCACCAACATGCATTGTTTCCTTGATTGAATTAGCTCTCACACCAATATTTGCATCTAGAGCCTTTGCATTGAGGGCTATCTGAAAACGGCTGTGGCGCTGAAGTTGCCTGAGAATGTGGAGTTGGTGGCATGTGAAACCCGCATGTGGAGCATTCGTTTGTGTGGGATGCTCACCAAGCTTCATTTCAGTCCAAGGCACTCAAAGGGCACTAAGCATAGAGTGTGAAAACTGAGTTTCCTTGAGAGCTGCTTGGAAGCCTGATGGTGTGTGAAGCTAGTGAGCCAAATGGAGTTGTTCTCCCACAAGAACCACTCGGCTGATCCTTCTTCAATATGCCCTTCACCAACATGCAGTGTTTCCTTGATTGAATTTGCTCTCACACCAATATTTGCGTCTAGAGTCTTTGCATTGAGGGCTATCTGAAAACGGCTGTGGCGCTGAAGTTGCCTGAGAATGTGGAGTTGGTGGCATGTGAAACCCGCATGTGGAGCATTCCTTTGTGTGGGATGCTCTACCAGGTTCATTCCTAGATAATGCACTCAAAGGGCACTAAGCATAGAGTGTGAAAACTGAGTTTCCTTGAGAGCTGCTTGGAAGCCTGATGGTGTGTGAAGTTAGTGAGCCAAATGGAGTTGTTCTCCCACAAGAACCACTAGGCTGATCCGTCTTCAATATGCCCTTCACCAACATGCAGTGTTTCCTTGATTGAATTAGCTCTCACACCAATATTTGCGTCTAGAGCCTTTGCATTGAGGGCTATCTGAAAACGGCTGTGGCGCTGAAGTTGCCTGTGAATGTGGAGTTGGTGGCATGTGAAACCCGCATGTGGAGCATTCGTTTGTGTGGGATGCTCTACCAGGTTCATTCCAATATAATGCACTATAGGGCACTAAGCATAGAGTGTGAAAACTGAGTTTCCTTGAGAGCTGCTTGGAAGCCTGATGGTGTGAGAAGTTAGTGAGCCAAATGGAGTCGTTCTCCCACAAGAACCACTCGGCTGATCCTTCTTCAGTATGCTCTTCACCAACATGCATTGTTTCCTTGATTGAATTAGCTCTCACACCAATATTTGCATCTAGAGCCTTTGCATTGAGGGCTATCTGAAAACGGCTGTGGCGCTGAAGTTGCCTGAGAATGTGGAGTTGGTGGCATGTGAAACCCGCATGTGGAGCATTCGTTTGTGTGGGATGCTCACCAAGCTTCATTTCAGTCCAAGGCACTCAAAGGGCACTAAGCATAGAGTGTGAAAACTGAGTTTCCTTGAGAGCTGCTTGGAAGCCTGATGGTGTGTGAAGCTAGTGAGCCAAATGGAGTTGTTCTCCCACAAGAACCACTCGGCTGATCCTTCTTCAATATGCCCTTCACCAACATGCAGTGTTTCCTTGATTGAATTTGCTCTCACACCAATATTTGCGTCTAGAGCCTTTGCATTGAGGGCTATCTGAAAACGGCTGTGGCGCTGAAGTTGCCTGAGAATGTGGAGTTGGTGGCATGTGAAACCCGCATGTGGAGCATTCCTTTGTGTGGGATGCTCTACCAGGTTCATTCCTAGATAATGCACTCAAAGGGCACTAAGCATAGAGTGTGAAAACTGAGTTTCCTTGAGAGCTGCTTGGAAGCCTGATGGTGTGTGAAGTTAGTGAGCCAAATGGAGTTGTTCTCCCACAAGAACCACTAGGCTGATCCGTCTTCAATATGCCCTTCACCAACATGCAGTGTTTCCTTGATTGAATTAGCTCTCACACCAATATTTGCGTCTAGAGCCTTTGCATTGAGGCCTATCTGAAAACGGCTGTGGCGCTGAAGTTGCCTGAGAATGTGGAGTTGGTGGCATGCGAAACCCGCATGTGGAGCATTCGTTTGTTTGGGATGCTCTACCAGGTTCATTCCTAGATAATGCACTAAAGGGCACTAAGCATAGAGTGTGAAAACTGAGTTTCCTTGAGAGCTGCTTAGAAGCCTGATGGTGTGAGAAGTTAGTGAGCCAAATGGAGTTGTTCTCCCACAAGAACCACTCGGCTGATCCTTCTTCAATATGCCCTTCACCAACATGCAGTGTTTCCTTGATTGAATTAGCTCTCAGACCAATACTTGCGTCTAGAGCCTTTGCATTGAGGGTTATCTGAAAACGGCTGTGGCGCTGAAGTTGCCTGTGAATGTGGAGTTGGTGGCATGTGAAACCCGCATGTGGAGCATTCGTTTGTGTGGGATGCTCACCAAGCTTCATTTCAGTCCTAGGCACTCAAAGGGCACTAAGCATAGAGTGTGAAAACTGAGTTTCCTTGAGAGCTGCTTGGAAGCCTGATGGTGTGTGAAGTTAGTGAGCCAAATGGAGTTGTTCTCCCACAAGAACCACTCGGCTGATCCTTCTTCAATATGCCCTTCACCAACATGCAGTGTTTCCTTGATTGAATTTGCTCTCACACCAATATTTGCGTCTAGAGCCTTTGAATTGAGAGCTATCTGAAAACGGCTGTGGCCCTGAAGTTGCCTGAGAATGTGGAGTTGGTGGCATGTGAAACCCGCATGTGGAGCATTCGTTTGTGTGGGATGCTCTACCAGGTTCTTTCCTAGATAATGCACTCAAAGGGCACTAAGCATAGAGTGTGAAAACTGAGTTTCCTTGAGAGCTGTTTGGAAGCCTGATGGTGTGTGAAGTTAGTGAGCCAAATGGAGTTGTTCTCCCACAAGAACCACTAGGCTGATCCGTCTTCAATATGCCCTTCACCAACATGCAGTGTTTCCTTGATTGAATTAGCTCTCACACCAATATTTGCGTCTAGAGCCTTTGCATTGAGGGCTATCTGAAAACGGCTGTGGCGCTGAAGTTGCCTGAGAATGTGGAGTTGGTGGCATGTGAACCCCGCATGTGGAGCATTCGTTTGTGTGGGATGCTCACCAAGCTTCATTTCAGTCCTAGGCCCTCAAAGGGCACTAAGCATAGAGTGTGAAAACTGAGTTTCCTTGAGAGCTGCTTGGAAGCCTGATGGTGTGAGAAGTTAGTGAGCCAAATGGAGTCGTTCTCCCACAAGAACCACTCGGCTGATCCTTCTTCAGTATGCTCTTCACCAACATGCATTGTTTCCTTGATTGAATTAGCTCTCACACCAATATTTGCATCTAGAGCCTTTGCATTGAGGGCTATCTGAAAACGGCTGTGGCGCTGAAGTTGCCTGAGAATGTGGAGTTGGTGGCATGTGAAACCCGCATGTGGAGCATTCGTTTGTGTGGGATGCTCACCAAGCTTCATTTCAGTCCAAGGCACTCAAAGGGCACTAAGCATAGAGTGTGAAAACTGAGTTTCCTTGAGAGCTGCTTGGAAGCCTGATGGTGTGTGAAGCTAGTGAGCCAAATGGAGTTGTTCTCCCACAAGAACCACTCGGCTGATCCTTCTTCAATATGCCCTTCACCAACATGCAGTGTTTCCTTGATTGAATTTGCTCTCACACCAATATTTGCGTCTAGAGTCTTTGCATTGAGGGCTATCTGAAAACGGCTGTGGCGCTGAAGTTGCCTGAGAATGTGGAGTTGGTGGCATGTGAAACCCGCATGTGGAGCATTCCTTTGTGTGGGATGCTCTACCAGGTTCATTCCTAGATAATGCACTCAAAGGGCACTAAGCATAGAGTGTGAAAACTGAGTTTCCTTGAGAGCTGCTTGGAAGCCTGATGGTGTGTGAAGTTAGTGAGCCAAATGGAGTTGTTCTCCCACAAGAACCACTAGGCTGATCCGTCTTCAATATGCCCTTCACCAACATGCAGTGTTTCCTTGATTGAATTAGCTCTCACACCAATATTTGCGTCTAGAGCCTTTGCATTGAGGGCTATCTGAAAACGGCTGTGGCGCTGAAGTTGCCTGTGAATGTGGAGTTGGTGGCATGTGAAACCCGCATGTGGAGCATTCGTTTGTGTGGGATGCTCTACCAGGTTCATTCCAATATAATGCACTATAGGGCACTAAGCATAGAGTGTGAAAACTGAGTTTCCTTGAGAGCTGCTTGGAAGCCTGATGGTGTGAGAAGTTAGTGAGCCAAATGGAGTCGTTCTCCCACAAGAACCACTCGGCTGATCCTTCTTCAGTATGCTCTTCACCAACATGCATTGTTTCCTTGATTGAATTAGCTCTCACACCAATATTTGCATCTAGAGCCTTTGCATTGAGGGCTATCTGAAAACGGCTGTGGCGCTGAAGTTGCCTGAGAATGTGGAGTTGGTGGCATGTGAAACCCGCATGTGGAGCATTCGTTTGTGTGGGATGCTCACCAAGCTTCATTTCAGTCCAAGGCACTCAAAGGGCACTAAGCATAGAGTGTGAAAACTGAGTTTCCTTGAGAGCTGCTTGGAAGCCTGATGGTGTGTGAAGCTAGTGAGCCAAATGGAGTTGTTCTCCCACAAGAACCACTCGGCTGATCCTTCTTCAATATGCCCTTCACCAACATGCAGTGTTTCCTTGATTGAATTTGCTCTCACACCAATATTTGCGTCTAGAGCCTTTGCATTGAGGGCTATCTGAAAACGGCTGTGGCGCTGAAGTTGCCTGAGAATGTGGAGTTGGTGGCATGTGAAACCCGCATGTGGAGCATTCCTTTGTGTGGGATGCTCTACCAGGTTCATTCCTAGATAATGCACTCAAAGGGCACTAAGCATAGAGTGTGAAAACTGAGTTTCCTTGAGAGCTGCTTGGAAGCCTGATGGTGTGTGAAGTTAGTGAGCCAAATGGAGTTGTTCTCCCACAAGAACCACTAGGCTGATCCGTCTTCAATATGCCCTTCACCAACATGCAGTGTTTCCTTGATTGAATTAGCTCTCACACCAATATTTGCGTCTAGAGCCTTTGCATTGAGGCCTATCTGAAAACGGCTGTGGCGCTGAAGTTGCCTGAGAATGTGGAGTTGGTGGCATGCGAAACCCGCATGTGGAGCATTCGTTTGTTTGGGATGCTCTACCAGGTTCATTCCTAGATAATGCACTAAAGGGCACTAAGCATAGAGTGTGAAAACTGAGTTTCCTTGAGAGCTGCTTAGAAGCCTGATGGTGTGAGAAGTTAGTGAGCCAAATGGAGTTGTTCTCCCACAAGAACCACTCGGCTGATCCTTCTTCAATATGCCCTTCACCAACATGCAGTGTTTCCTTGATTGAATTAGCTCTCAGACCAATACTTGCGTCTAGAGCCTTTGCATTGAGGGTTATCTGAAAACGGCTGTGGCGCTGAAGTTGCCTGTGAATGTGGAGTTGGTGGCATGTGAAACCCGCATGTGGAGCATTCGTTTGTGTGGGATGCTCACCAAGCTTCATTTCAGTCCTAGGCACTCAAAGGGCACTAAGCATAGAGTGTGAAAACTGAGTTTCCTTGAGAGCTGCTTGGAAGCCTGATGGTGTGTGAAGTTAGTGAGCCAAATGGAGTTGTTCTCCCACAAGAACCACTCGGCTGATCCTTCTTCAATATGCCCTTCACCAACATGCAGTGTTTCCTTGATTGAATTTGCTCTCACACCAATATTTGCGTCTAGAGCCTTTGAATTGAGAGCTATCTGAAAACGGCTGTGGCCCTGAAGTTGCCTGAGAATGTGGAGTTGGTGGCATGTGAAACCCGCATGTGGAGCATTCGTTTGTGTGGGATGCTCTACCAGGTTCTTTCCTAGATAATGCACTCAAAGGGCACTAAGCATAGAGTGTGAAAACTGAGTTTCCTTGAGAGCTGTTTGGAAGCCTGATGGTGTGTGAAGTTAGTGAGCCAAATGGAGTTGTTCTCCCACAAGAACCACTAGGCTGATCCGTCTTCAATATGCCCTTCACCAACATGCAGTGTTTCCTTGATTGAATTAGCTCTCACACCAATATTTGCGTCTAGAGCCTTTGCATTGAGGGCTATCTGAAAACGGCTGTGGCGCTGAAGTTGCCTGAGAATGTGGAGTTGGTGGCATGTGAACCCCGCATGTGGAGCATTCGTTTGTGTGGGATGCTCACCAAGCTTCATTTCAGTCCTAGGCCCTCAAAGGGCACTAAGCATAGAGTGTGAAAACTGAGTTTCCTTGAGAGCTGCTTGGAAGCCTGATGGTGTGAGAAGTTAGTGAGCCAAATGGAGTCGTTCTCCCACAAGAACCACTCGGCTGATCCTTCTTCAGTATGCTCTTCACCAACATGCATTGTTTCCTTGATTGAATTAGCTCTCACACCAATATTTGCATCTAGAGCCTTTGCATTGAGGGCTATCTGAAAACGGCTGTGGCGCTGAAGTTGCCTGAGAATGTGGAGTTGGTGGCATGTGAAACCCGCATGTGGAGCATTCGTTTGTGTGGGATGCTCACCAAGCTTCATTTCAGTCCAAGGCACTCAAAGGGCACTAAGCATAGAGTGTGAAAACTGAGTTTCCTTGAGAGCTGCTTGGAAGCCTGATGGTGTGTGAAGCTAGTGAGCCAAATGGAGTTGTTCTCCCACAAGAACCACTCGGCTGATCCTTCTTCAATATGCCCTTCACCAACATGCAGTGTTTCCTTGATTGAATTTGCTCTCACACCAATATTTGCGTCTAGAGCCTTTGCATTGAGGGCTATCTGAAAACGGCTGTGGCGCTGAAGTTGCCTGAGAATGTGGAGTTGGTGGCATGTGAAACCCGCATGTGGAGCATTCCTTTGTGTGGGATGCTCTACCAGGTTCATTCCTAGATAATGCACTCAAAGGGCACTAAGCATAGAGTGTGAAAACTGAGTTTCCTTGAGAGCTGCTTGGAAGCCTGATGGTGTGTGAAGTTAGTGAGCCAAATGGAGTTGTTCTCCCACAAGAACCACTAGGCTGATCCGTCTTCAATATGCCCTTCACCAACATGCAGTGTTTCCTTGATTGAATTAGCTCTCACACCAATATTTGCGTCTAGAGCCTTTGCATTGAGGCCTATCTGAAAACGGCTGTGGCGCTGAAGTTGCCTGAGAATGTGGAGTTGGTGGCATGCGAAACCCGCATGTGGAGCATTCGTTTGTTTGGGATGCTCTACCAGGTTCATTCCTAGATAATGCACTAAAGGGCACTAAGCATAGAGTGTGAAAACTGAGTTTCCTTGAGAGCTGCTTAGAAGCCTGATGGTGTGAGAAGTTAGTGAGCCAAATGGAGTTGTTCTCCCACAAGAACCACTCGGCTGATCCTTCTTCAATATGCCCTTCACCAACATGCAGTGTTTCCTTGATTGAATTAGCTCTCAGACCAATACTTGCGTCTAGAGCCTTTGCATTGAGGGTTATCTGAAAACGGCTGTGGCGCTGAAGTTGCCTGTGAATGTGGAGTTGGTGGCATGTGAAACCCGCATGTGGAGCATTCGTTTGTGTGGGATGCTCACCAAGCTTCATTTCAGTCCTAGGCACTCAAAGGGCACTAAGCATAGAGTGTGAAAACTGAGTTTCCTTGAGAGCTGCTTGGAAGCCTGATGGTGTGTGAAGTTAGTGAGCCAAATGGAGTTGTTCTCCCACAAGAACCACTCGGCTGATCCTTCTTCAATATGCCCTTCACCAACATGCAGTGTTTCCTTGATTGAATTTGCTCTCACACCAATATTTGCGTCTAGAGCCTTTGAATTGAGAGCTATCTGAAAACGGCTGTGGCCCTGAAGTTGCCTGAGAATGTGGAGTTGATGGCATGTGAAACCCGCATGTGGAGCATTCGTTTGTGTGGGATGCTCTACCAGGTTCTTTCCTAGATAATGCACTCAAAGGGCACTAAGCATAGAGTGTGAAAACTGAGTTTCCTTGAGAGCTGTTTGGAAGCCTGATGGTGTGTGAAGTTAGTGAGCCAAATGGAGTTGTTCTCCCACAAGAACCACTAGGCTGATCCGTCTTCAATATGCCCTTCACCAACATGCAGTGTTTCCTTGATTGAATTAGCTCTCACACCAATATTTGCGTCTAGAGCCTTTGCATTGAGGGCTATCTGAAAACGGCTGTGGCGCTGAAGTTGCCTGAGAATGTGGAGTTGGTGGCATGTGAACCCCGCATGTGGAGCATTCGTTTGTGTGGGATGCTCACCAAGCTTCATTTCAGTCCTAGGCCCTCAAAGGGCACTAAGCATAGAGTGTGAAAACTGAGTTTCCTTGAGAGCTGCTTGGAAGCCTGATGGTGTGAGAAGTTAGTAAGCCAAATGGAGTCGTTCTCCCACAAGAACCACTAGGCTGATCCTTCTTCAATATGCCCTTCACCAACATAAAGTGTTTCCTTGATTGAAATAGCTCTCACACCAATATTTGTGTCTAGAGACTTTGCATTGAGGGCTATCTGAAAACGGCTGTGGCGCTGAAGTTGCCTGTGAATGTGGAGTTGGTGGCATGTGAAACCCGCATGTGGAGCATTCGTTTGTGTGGGATGCTCTACCAGGTTCATTCCTAGATAATGCACTAAAGGGCACTAAGCATAGAGTGTGAAAACTGAGTTTCCTTGAGAGCTGCTGGGAAGCCTGATGGTGTGTGAAGCTAGTGAGCCAAATGGAGTTATTCTCCCACAAGAACCACTCGGCTGATCCTTCTTCAATATGCCCTTCACCAACATGCAGTGTTTCCTTGATTGAATTTGCTCTCACACCAATATTTGCGTCTAGAGCCTTTGCATTGAGGGCTATCTGAAAACGGCTGTGGCGCTGAAGTTGCCTGAGAATGTGGAGTTGGTGGCATGTGAAACCCGCATGTGGAGCATTCCTTTGTGTGGGATGCTCTACCAGGTTCATTCCTAGATAATGCACTCAAAGGGCACTAAGCATAGAGTGTGAAAACTGAGTTTCCTTGAGAGCTGCTTGGAAGCCTGATGGTGTGTGAAGTTAGTGAGCCAAATGGAGTTGTTCTCCCACAAGAACCACTAGGCTGATCCGTCTTCAATATGCCCTTCACCAACATGCAGTGTTTCCTTGATTGAATTAGCTCTCACACCAATATTTGCGTCAGGAGCCTTTGCATTGAGGGCTATCTGAAAACGGCTGTGGCGCTGAAGTTGCCTGAGAATGTGGAGATGGTGGCATGCGAAACCCGCATGTGGAGCATTCGTTTGTTTGGGATGCTCTACCAGGTTCATTCCTAGATAATGCACTAAAGGGCACTAAGCATAGAGTGTGAAAACTGAGTTTCCTTGAGAGCTGCTTAGAAGCCTGATGGTGTGAGAAGTTAGTGAGCCAAATGGAGTTGTTCTCCCACAAGAACCACTCGGCTGATCCTTCTTCAATATGCCCTTCACCAACATGCAGTGTTTCCTTGATTGAATTAGCTCTCAGACCAATACTTGCGTCCAGAGCCTTTGCATTGAGGGTTATCTGAAAACGGCTGTGGCGCTGAAGTTGCCTGTGAATGTGGAGTTGGTGGCATGTGAAACCCGCATGTGGAGCATTCGTTTGTGTGGGATGCTCACCAAGCTTCATTTCAGTCCTAGGCACTCAAAGGGCACTAAGCATAGAGTGTGCAAACTAAGTTTCCTTGAGAGCTGCTTGGAAGCCTGATGGTGTGTGAAGTTAGTGAGCCAAATGGAGTTGTTCTCCCACAAGAACCACTCGGCTGATCCTTCTTCAATATGCCCTTCACCAACATGCAGTGTTTCCTTGATTGAATTTGCTCTCACACCAATATTTGCGTCTAGAGCCTTTGCATTGAGAGCTATCTGAAAACAGCTGTGGCCCTGAAGTTGCCTGAGAATGTGGAGTTGGTGGCATGTGAAACCCGCATGTGGAGCATTCGTTTGTGTGGGATGCTCTACCAGGTTCTTTCCTAGATAATGCACTCAAAGGGCACTAAGCATAGAGTGTGAAAACTGAGTTTCCTTGAGAGCTGTTTGGAAGCCTGATGGTGTGAGAAGTTAGTGAGCCAAATGGAGTCGTTCTCCCACAAGAACCACTCGGCTGATCCTTCTTCAATATGCTCTTCACCAACATGCAGTGTTTCCTTGATTGAATTAGCTCTCACACCAATATTTGCGTCTAGAGCCTTTGCATTGAGGGCAATCTGGAAACGGCTGTGGCGCTGAAGTTGCCTGAGAATGTGGAGTTGGTGGCATGTGAACCCCGCATGTGGAGCATTCGTTTGTGTGGGATGCTCACCAAGCTTCATTTCAGTCCTAGGCCCTCAAAGGGCACTAAGCATAGAGTGTGAAAACTGAGTTTCCTTGAGAGCTGCTTGGAAGCCTGATGGTGTGAGAAGTTAGTAAGCCAAATGGAGTCGTTCTCCCACAAGAACCACTAGGCTGATCCTTCTCCAATATGCCCTTCACCAACATAAAGTGTTTCCTTGATTGAAATAGCTCTCACACCAATATTTGCGTCTAGAGACTTTGCATTGAGGGCTATCTGAAAACGGCTGTGGCGCTGAAGTTGCCTGTGAATGTGGAGTTGGTGGCATGTGAAACCCGCATGTGGAGCATTCGTTTGTGTGGGATGCTCTACCAGGTTCATTCCTAGATAATGCACTAAAGGGCACTAAGCATAGAGTGTGAAAACTGAGTTTCCTTGAGAGCTGCTTGGAAGCCTGATGGTGTGAGAAGTTAGTGAGCCAAATGGAGTCGTTCTCCCACAAGAACCACTCGGCTGATCCTTCTTCAATATGCCCTTCACCAACATGCAGTGTTTCCTTGATTGAATTAGCTCTCACACCAATATTTGCGTCTAGAGCCTTTGCATTGAGGGTTATCTGAAAACGGCTGTGGCGCTGAAGTTGCCTGAGAATGTGGAGTTGGTGGCATGTGAAACCCGCATGTGGAGCTTTCGTTTGTGTGGGATGCTCGCCAAGCTTCATTTCAGTCCAAGGCACTCAAAGGGCACTAAGCATAGAGTGTGAAAACTGAGTTTCCATGAGAGCTGCTAGGAAGCCTGATGGTGTGTGAAGTTAGTGAGCCAAATGGAGTTGTTCTCCCACAAGAACCACTCGGCTGATCCTTCTTCAATATGCCCTTCACCAACATGCAGTGTTTCCTTGATTGAATTAGCTCTCACACCAATATTTGCGTCTGGAGCCTTTGCATTGAGGGCTATCTGAAAACGGCTGTGGCGCTGAAGTTGCCTGTGAATGTGGAGTTGGTGGCATGTGAAACCCGCATGTGGAGCATTCGTTTGTGTGGGATGCTCTACCAGGTTCAGTCCTAGATAATGCACTAAAGGGCACTAAGCATAGAGTGTGAAAACTGAGTTTCCTTGAGAGCTGCTTGGAAGCCTGAGGGTGTGAGAAGTTAGTGAGCCAAATGGAGTCGTTCTCCCACAAGAACCACTCGGCTGATCCTTCTTCAATATGCCCTTCACCAACATGCAGTGTTTCCTTGATTGAATTAGCTCTCACACCAATATTTGCGTCTGGAGCCTTTGCATTGAGGGTTATCTGAAAACGGCTGTGGCGCTGAAGTTGCCTGTGAATGTGGAGTTGGTGGCATGTGAAACCCGCATGTGGAGCATTCGTTTGTGTGGGATGCTCACCAAGCTTCATTTCAGTCCTAGGCACTCAAACGGCACTAAGCATAGAGTGTGCAAACTAAGTTTCCTTGAGAGCTGCTTGGAAGCCTGATGGTGTGTGAAGTTAGTGAGCCAAATGGAGTTGTTCTCCCACAAGAACCACTCGGCTGATCCTTCTTCAATATGCCCTTCACCAACATGCAGTGTTTCCTTGATTGAATTAGCTCTCACACCAATATTTGCGTCTAGAGCCTTTGCATTGAGGGCTATCTGAAAACGGCTGTGGCGCTGAAGTTGCCTGTGAATGTGGAGTTGGTGGCATGTGAAACCCGCATGTGGAGCATTCGTTTTTGTGGGATGCTCTACCAGGTTCATTCCTAGATAATGCACTCAAAGGGCACTAAGCATAGAGTGTGAAAACTGAGTTTCCTTGAGAGCTGCTTGGAAGCCTGATGGTGTGTGAAGTTAATGAGCCAAATGGAGTTGTTCTCCCACAAGAACCACTCGGCTGATCCTTGTTCAATATGCCCTTCACCAACATGCAGTGTTTTCTTGATTGAATTAGCTCTCACACCAATATTTGCGTCTAGAGCCTTTGCATTGATGGCTATCAGGAAACGGCTGTGGCGCTGAAGTTGCCTGAGAATGTGGAGTTCGTGGCATGTGAAACCCGCATGTGGAGCATTCGTTTGTGTGGGATGCTCTACCAGGTTCATTCCTAGATAATGCACTAAAGTGCACTAAGCATAGAGTGTGAAAACTGAGTTTCCTTGAGAGCTGCTTGGAAGCCTGATGGTGTGTGAAGTTAGTGAGCCAAATGGAGTTGTTCTCCCACAAGAATCACTCGGCTGATCCTTCTTCAACATGCCCTACACCAACATGCAGTGTTTCCTTGATTGAATTAGCTCTCACACCAATATTTGCATCTAGAGCCTTTGCATTGAGGGCTATCTGAAAACGGCTGTGGCGGTGAAGTTGCCTGTGAATGTGGAGTTGGTGGCATGTGAAACCCGCATGTGGAGCATTCGTTTGTGTGGGATGCTCTACCTAGCTTCATTTCAGTCCTAGGCACTCAAAGGGCACTAAGCATAGAGTGTGAAAACTGAGTTTCCTTGAGAGCTGCTTGGAAGCCTGATGGTGTGTGAAGTTAGTGAGCCAAATGGAGTTGTTCTCCCACAAGAACCACTCGGCTGATCCTTCTTCAATATGCCCTTCACCAACATGCAGTTTTTTCTTGATTGAATTAGCTCTCACACCAATATTTGCGTCTAGAGCCTTTGCAATGAGGGCTATCTGAAAACGGCTGTGGCGCTGAAGTTGCCTGAGAATGTGGAGTTGGTGGCATGTGAAACCCGCATGTGGAGCATTCCTTTGTGTGGGATGCTCTACCAGGTTCATTCCTAGATAATGCACTCAAAGGGCACTAAGCTTAGAGTGTGAAAACTGAGTTTCCTTGAGAGCTGCTTGGAAGCCTGATGGTGTGTGAAGTTAGTGAGCCAAATGGAGTTGTTTTCCAGAAGAACCACTCGGCTGCTCTTTCTTCAATATGCCCTTCACCAACATGCAGTGTTTCCTTGATTGAATTAGCTCTCACACCAATATTTGCGTCTAGAGCCTTTGCATTGAGGGCTATCTGAAAACGGCTGTGGCGCTGAAGTTGCAAGAGAATGTGAAGTTTTTAACATGTGAAACCCGCATGTGGAGCATTCGTTTGTGTGCGATGCTCACCAAGTTTCATTTCAGTTGTAGCCACTCAAAGGGCACTAAGCATAGAGTGTGAAAACTGAGTTTCCTTGAGAGCTGCTTGGAAGCCTGATGGTGTGTGAAGTTAATGAGGCAAATGGAGTTGTTCTCCCACAAGAACCACTCGGCTGATCCTTCTTCAATATGCCCTTCACCAACATGCAGTGTTTCCTTGATTGAATTAGCTCTCAGACCAATATTTGCGTCTAGAGCCTTTGCATTGAGGGCTATCTGAAAACGGCTGTGGCGCTGAAGTTGCCTGAGAATGTGGAGTTGGTGGCATGTGAAACCCGCATGTGGAGCATTCGTTTGTGTGGGATGCTCACCAAGCTTCATTTCAGTCCTAGGCACTCTAAGGGCACTAAGCATGGAGTGTGAAAACTGAGTTTCCTTGAGAGCTGCTTAGAAGCCTGATGGTGTGTGAAGTTAGTGAGCCAAATGGAGTTGTTCTCCCACAAGAACCACTCGACTAATCCTTTTTCAATATGCCCTTCACCAACATGCAGTGTTTCCTTGATTGAATTAGCTCTCACACCAATATTTGCGTCTAGAGCCTTTGCATTGAGGGCTATCTGAAAACGGCTGTGGCGCTGAAGTTGCCTGAGAATGTGGAGTTGGTGGCATGTGAAACCCGCATGTGGAGCATTCGTTTGTGTGGGATGCTCACCAAGCTTCATTTCAGTCCTAGGCACTCAAAGGGCACTAAGCATAGAGTGTGCAAACTAAGTTTCCTTGAGAGCTGCTTGGAAGCCTGATGGTGTGTGAAGTTAGTGAGTCAAATGGAGTTGTTCTCCCACAAGAACCACTCGGCTGATCCTTCTTCAATATGCCCTTCACCAACATGCAGTGTTTCCTTGATTGAATTAGCTCTCACACCAATATTTGCGTCTAGAGCCTTTGCATTGAGGGCTATCTGAAAACGGCTGTGGCGCTGAAGTTGCCTGAGAATGTGGAGTTGGTGGCATGTGAAACCCGCATGTGGAGCATTCGTTTGTGTGGGATGCTCACCAAGCTTCATTTCAGTCCTAGGCACTCTAAGGGCACTAAGCATAGAGTGTGAAAACTGAGTTTCCTTGAGAGCTGCTTAGAAGCCTGATGGTGTGTGAAGTTAGTGAGCCAAATGGAGTTGTTCTCCCACAAGAACCACTCGGCTGATCCTTTTTCAATATGCCCTTCACCAACATGCAGTGTTTCCTTGATTGAATTAGCTCTCACACCAATATTTGCGTCCAGAGCCATTTCATTGAGGGCTATCTGAAAACGGCTGTGGCGCTGAAATTGCCTGTGAATGTGGAGTTGGTGGCATGTGAAACCCGCATGTGGAGCATTCGTTTGTGTGGGATGCTCTACCAGGTTCTTTCCTAGATAATGCACTCAAAGGGCACTAAGCATAGAGTGTGAAAACTGAGTTTCCTTGAGAGCTGCTTGGAAGCCTGATGGTGTGTGAAGTTAATGAGGCAAATGGAGTTGTTCTCCCACAAGAACCACTCGGCTGATCCTTCTTCAATATGCCCTTCACCAACATGCAGTGTTTCCTTGATTGAATTAGCTCTCAGACCAATATTTGCGTCTGGAGCCTTTGCATTGAGGGCTATCTGAAAACGGCTGTGGCGCTGAAGTTGCCTGTGAATGTGGAGTTGGTGGCATGTGAAACCCGCATGTGGAGCATTCGTTTGTGTGGGATGCTCACCAAGCTTCCTTTCAGTCCTAGGCACTCTAAGGGCACTAAGCATAGAGTGTGAAAACTGAGTTTCCTTGAGAGCTGCTTAGAAGCCTGATGGTGTGTGAAGTTAGTGAGCCAAATGGAGTTGTTCTCCCACAAGAACCACTCGGCTAATCCTTTTTCAATATGCCCTTCACCAACATGCAGTGTTTCCTTGATTGAATTAGCTCTCAGACTAATACTTGCGTCTAGAGCCTTTGCATTGAGGGCTATCTGAAAACGGCTGTGGCGCTGAAGTTGCCTGTGAATGTGGAGTTGGTGGCATGTGAAACCCGCATGTGGAGCATTCGTTTGTGTGGGATGCTCACCAAGCTTCATTTCAGTCCTAGGCACTCAAAGGGCACTAAGCATAGAGTGTGCAAACTAAGTTTCCTTGAGAGCTGCTTGGAAGCCTGATGGTGTGTGAAGTTAGTGATCCAAATGGAGTTGTTCTCCCACAAGAACCACTCGACTGATCCTTCTTCAATATGCCCTTCACCAACATGCAGTGTTTCCTTGATTGAATTAGCTCTCACACCAATATTTGCGTCTAGAGCCTTTGCATTGAGGGCTATCTGAAAACGGCTGTTTCGCTGAAGTTGCCTGAGAATGTGGAGTTGGTGGCATGTGAAACCCGCATGTGGAGCATTCGTTTGTGTGGGATGCTCACCAAGCTTCATTTCAGTCCTAGGCACTCTAAGGGCACTAAGCATAGAGTGTGAAAACTGAGTTTCCTTGAGAGCTGCTTAGAAGCCTGATGGTGTGTGAAGTTAGTGAGCCAAATGCAGTTGTTCTCCCACAAGAACCACTCGGCTGATCCTTCTTCAATATGCCCTTCACCAACATGCAGTGTTTCCTTGATTGAATTAGCTCTCACACTAATATTTGCGTCTGGAGCCTTTGCATTGAGGGCTATCTGAAAACGGCTGTGGCGCTGAAGTTGCCTGTGAATGTGGAGTTGGTAACATGTGAAACCCGCATGTGGAGCATTCGTTTGTGTGGGATGCTCTACCAGGTTCATTCCTATATAATGCACTCAATGGGCACTAAGCATAGAGTGTGAAAACTGAGTTTCCTTGAGAACTGCTTGGAAGCCTGATGGTGTGTGAAGTTAGTGAGCCAAATGGAGTTGTTCTCCCACAAGAACCACTCGGCTGATCCTTCTTCAATATGCCCTTCACCAACATGCAGTGTTTCCTTGATTGAATTAGCTCTCAGACCAATACTTGCGTCTAGAGCCTTTGCATTGAGGGCTCTCTGAAAACGGCTGTGGCACTGAAGTTGCCTGTGAATGTGGAGTTGGTGGCATGTGAAACCCGCATGTGGAGCATTCGTTTGTGTGGGATGCTCACCAAGCTTCATTTCAGTCCTAGGCACTCAAAGGGCACTAAGCATAGAGTGTGCAAACTAAGTTTCCTTGAGAGCTGCTTGGAAGCCTGATGGTGTGTGAAGTTAGTGAGCCAAATGGAGTTGTTCTCCCACAAGAACCACTCGGCTGATCCTTCTTCAATATGCCCTTCACCAACATGCAGTGTTTCCGTGATTGAATTAGCTCTCACACCAATATTTGCGTCTAGAGCCTTTGCATTGAGGGCTATCTGAAAACAGCTGTGGCGCTGAAGTTGCCTGAGAATGTGGAGTTGGTGGCATGTGAAACCCGCATGTGGAGCATTCGTTTGTGTGGCATGCTCTACCAGGTTAATTCCTAGATAATGCACTCAAAGGGCACTAAGCATAGAGTGTGAAAACTGAGTTTCCTTGAGAGCTGCTTGGAAGCCTGATGGTGTGTGAAGTTAATGAGCCAATAGGAGTTGTTCTCCCACAAGAACCACTCGGCTGATCCTTCTTCAATATGCCCTTCACCAACATGCAGTGTTTCCTTGATTGAATTAGCTCTCACACCAATATTTGCGTCTAGAGCCTTTGCATTGAGGGCTATCTGAAAACGGCTGTGGCGCTGAAGTTGCCTGAGAATGTGGAGTTGGTGGCATGTGAAACCCGCATGTGGAGCATTCCTTTGTGTGGGATGCTCTACCAGGTTCATTCCTAGATAATGCACTCAAAGGGCACTAAGCTTAGAGTGTGAAAACTGAGTTTCCTTGAGAGCTGCTTGGAAGCCTGATGGTGTGCGAAGTTAGTGAGCCAAATGGAGTTGTTTTCCAGAAGAACCACTCGGCTTATCTTTCTTCAATATGCCCTTCACCAACATGCAGTGTTTCCTTGATTGAATTAGCTCTCACACCAATATTTGCGTCTAGAGCCTTTGCATTGAGGGCTATCTGAAAACGGCTGTGGCGCTGAAGTTGCAAGAGAATGTGAAGTTTTTAACATGTGAAACCCGCATGTGGAGCATTCGTTTGTGTGCGATGCTCACCAAGTTTCATTTCAGTTGTAGCCACTCAAAGGGCAGTAAGCATAGAGTGTGAAAACTGAGTTTTCTTGAGAGCTGCTTGGAAGTCTGATGCTGTGTGAAGTTAGTGAGCCAAATGGAGTTGTTCTCCCACAAGAACCACTCGGCTGATCTTTCTTCAATATGCCCTTCACCAACATGCAGTGTTTCCTTGATTGAATTAGCTCTCACACCAATATTTGCGTCTAGAGCCTTTGCATTGAGGGCTTTCTGAAAAGGGCTGTGGCGCTGAAGTTGCCTGAGAATGTGGAGTTGGTGGCATGTGAAACCCGCATGTGGAGCATTCGTTTGTGTGGGATGCTCTACCAGGTTCTTTCCTAGATAATGCACTCAAAGGGCACTAAGCATAGAGTGTGAAAACTGAGTTTCCTTGAGAGCTGCTTGGAAGCCTGATGGTGTGTGAAGTTAGTGAGCCAAATGGAGTTGTTCTCCCACAAGAATCACTCGGCTGATCCTTCTTCAACATGCCCTACACCAACATGCAGTGTTTCCTTGATTGAATTAGCTCTCACACCAATATTTGCATCTAGAGCCTTTGCATTGAGGGCTATCTGAAAACGGCTGTGGCGGTGAAGTTGCCTGTGAGTGTGGAGTTGGTGGCATGTGAAACCCGCATGTGGAGCATTCGATTGTCTGTTATGCTCTACCAAGCTTCATTTCAGTCCTAGGCACTCAAAGGGCACTAAGCATAGAGTGTGAAAACTGAGTTTCCTTGAGAGCTGCTTGGAAGCCTGATGGTGTGTGAAGTTAGTGAGCCAAATGGAGTTGTTCTCCCACAAGAACCACTCGGCTGATCCTTCTTCAATATGCCCTTCACCAACATGCAGTTTTTTCTTGATTGAATTAGCTCTCACACCAATATTTGCGTCTAGAGCCTTTGCAATGAGGGCTATCTGAAAACGGCTGTGGCGCTGAAGTTGCCTGAGAATGTGGAGTTGGTGGCATGTGAAACCCGCATGTGGAGCATTCCTTTGTGTGGGATGCTCTACCAGGTTCATTCCTAGATAATGCACTCAAAGGGCACTAAGCTTAGAGTGTGAAAACTGAGTTTCCTTGAGAGCTGCTTGGAAGCCTGATGGTGTGTGAAGTTAGTGAGCCAAATGGAGTTGTTTTCCAGAAGAACCACTCGGCTGCTCTTTCTTCAATATGCCCTTCACCAACATGCAGTGTTTCCTTGATTGAATTAGCTCTCACACCAATATTTGCGTCTAGAGCCTTTGCATTGAGGGCTATCTGAAAACGGCTGTGGCGCTGAAGTTGCAAGAGAATGTGAAGTTTTTAACATGTGAAACCCGCATGTGGAGCATTCGTTTGTGTGCGATGCTCACCAAGTTTCATTTCAGTTGTAGCCACTCAAAGGGCACTAAGCATAGAGTGTGAAAACTGAGTTTCCTTGAGAGCTGCTTGGAAGCCTGATGGTGTGTGAAGTTAATGAGACAAATGGAGTTGTTCTCCCACAAGAACCACTCGGCTGATCCTTCTTCAATATGCCCTTCACCAACATGCAGTGTTTCCTTGATTGAATTAGCTCTCAGACCAATATTTGCGTCTAGAGCCTTTGCATTGAGGGCTATCTGAAAACGGCTGTGGCGCTGAAGTTGCCTGAGAATGTGGAGTTGGTGGCATGTGAAACCCGCATGTGGAGCATTCGTTTGTGTGGGATGCTCACCAAGCTTCATTTCAGTCCTAGGCACTCTAAGGGCACTAAGCATGGAGTGTGAAAACTGAGTTTCCTTGAGAGCTGCTTAGAAGCCTGATGGTGTGTGAAGTTAATGAGCCAAATGGAGTTGTTCTCCCACAAGAACCACTCGACTAATCCTTTTTCAATATGCCCTTCACCAACATGCAGTGTTTCCTTGATTGAATTAGCTCTCAGACCAATACTTGCGTCTAGAGCCTTTGCATTGAGGGCTATCTGAAAACGGCTGTGGCGCTGAAGTTGCCTGTGAATGTGGAGTTGGTGGCATGTGAAACCCGCATGTGGAGCATTCGTTTGTGTGGGATGCTCACCAAGCTTCATTTCAGTCCTAGGCACTCAAAGGGCACTAAGCATAGAGTGTGCAAACTAAGTTTCCTTGAGAGCTGCTTGGAAGCCTGATGGTGTGTGAAGTTAGTGAGCCAAATGGAGTTGTTCTCCCACAAGAACCACTCGGCTGATCCTTCTTCAATATGCCCTTCACCAACATGCAGTGTTTCCTTGATTGAATTAGCTCTCACACCAATATTTGCGTCTAGAGCCTTTGCATTGAGGGCTATCTGAAAACGGCTGTGGCGCTGAAGTTGCCTGAGAATGTGGAGTTGGTGGCATGTGAAACCCGCATGTGGAGCATTCGTTTGTGTGGGATGCTCACCAAGCTTCATTTCAGTCCTAGGCACTCTAAGGGCACTAAGCATAGAGTGTGAAACTGAGTTTCCTTGAGAGCTGCTTAGAAGCCTGATGGTGTTTGAAGTTAGTGAGCCAAATGCAGTTGTTCTCCCACAAGAACCACTCGGCTGATCCTTCTTCAATATGCCCTTCACCAACATGCAGTGTTTCCTTGATTGAATTAGCTCTCACACCAATATTTGCGTCTGGAGCCTTTGCATTGAGGGCTATCTGAAAACGGCTGTGGCGCTGAAGTTGCCTGTGAATGTCGAGTTGGTAACATGTGAAACCCGCATGTGGAGCATTCGTTTGTGTGGGATGCTCTACCAGGTTCATTCCTATATAATGCACTCAATGGGCACTAAGCATAGAGTGTGAAAACTGAGTTTCCTTCAGAACTGCTTGGAAGCCTGATGGTGTGTGAAGTTAGTGAGCCAAATGGAGTTGTTCTCCCACAAGAACCACTCGGCTGATCCTTCTTCAATATGCCCTTCACCAACATGCAGTGTTTCCTTGATTGAATTAGCTCTCAGACCAATACTTGCGTCTAGAGCCTTTGCATTGAGGGGTATCTGAAAACGGCTGTGGCACTGAAGTTGCCTGTGAATGTGGAGTTGGTGGCATGTGAAACCCGCATGTGCAGCATTCGTTTGTGTGGGATGCTCACCAAGCTTCATTTCAGTCCTAGGCACTCAAAGGGCACTAAGCATAGAGTGTGCAAACTAAGTTTCCTTGAGAGCTGCTTGGAAGCCTGATGGTGTGTGAAGTTAGTGAGCCAAATGGAGTTGTTCTCCCACAAGAACCACTCGGCTGATCCTTCTTCAATATGCCCTTCACCAACATGCAGTGTTTCCTTGATTGAATTAGCTCTCACACCAATATTTGCGTCTAGAGCCTTTGCATTGAGGGCTATCTGAAAACGGCTGTGGCGCTGAAGTTGCCTGAGAATGTGGAGTTCTTGGCATGTGAAACCCGCATGTGGAGCATTCGTTTGTGTGGGATGCTCACCAAGCTTCATTTCAGTCCTAGGCACTCTAAGGGCACTAAGCATAGAGTGTGAAAACTGAGTTTCCTTGAGAGCTGCTTAGAAGCCTGATGGTGTGTGAAGTTAGTGAGCCAAATGGAGTTGTTCTCCCACAAGAACCACTCGGCTGATCCTTTTTCAATATGCCCTTCACCAACATGCAGTGTTTCCTTGATTGAATTAGCTCTCACACCAATATTTGCGTCCAGAGCCTTTGCATTGAGGGTTATCTGAAAACGGCTGTGGCGCTGAAATTGCCTGTGAATGTGGAGTTGGTGGCATGTGAAACCCGCATGTGGAGCATTCGTTTGTGTGGGATGCTCTACCAGGTTCTTTCCTAGATAATGCACTCAAAGGGCACTAAGCATAGAGTGTGAAAACTGAGTTTCCTTGAGAGCTGCTTGGAAGCCTGATGGTGTGTGAAGTTAATGAGGCAAATGGAGTTGTTCTCCCACAAGAACCACTCGGCTGATCCTTCTTCAATATGCCCTTCACCAACATGCAGTGTTTCCTTGATTGAATTAGCTCTCAGACCAATATTTGCGTCTGGAGCCTTTGCATTGAGGGCTATCTGAAAACGGCTGTGGCGCTGAAGTTGCCTGTGAATGTGGAGTTGGTGGCATGTGAAACCCGCATGTGGAGCATTCGTTTGTGTATGATGCTCACCAAGCTTCCTTTCAGTCCTAGGCACTCTAAGGGCACTAAGCATAGAGTGTGAAAACTGAGTTTCCTTGAGAGCTGCTTAGAAGCCTGATGGTGTGTGAAGTTAGTGAGCCAAATGGAGTTGTTCTCCCACAAGAACCACTCGGCTAATCCTTTTTCAATATGCCCTTCACCAACATGCAGTGTTTCCTTGATTGAATTAGCTCTCAGACTAATACTTGCGTCTAGAGCCTTTGCATTGAGGGCTATCTGAAAACGGCTGTGGCGGTGAAGTTGCCTGTGAATGTGGAGTTGGTGGCATGTGAAACCCGCATGTGGAGCATTCGTTTGTGTGGGATGCTCACCAAGCTTCATTTCAGTCCTAGGCACTCAAAGGGCACTAAGCATAGAGTGTGCAAACTAAGTTTCCTTGAGAGCTGCTTGGAAGCCTGATGGTGTGTGAAGTTAGTGATCCAAATGGAGTTGTTCTCCCACAAGAACCACTCGACTGATCCTTCTTCAATATGCCCTTCACCAACATGCAGTGTTTCCTTGATTGAATTAGCTCTCACACCAATATTTGCGTCAGGAGCCTTTGCATTGAGGGCTTTCTGAAAACGGCTGTTTCGCTGAAGTTGCCTGAGAATGTGGAGTTGGTGGCATGTGAAACCCGCATGTGGAGCATTCGTTTGTGTGGGATGCTCACCAAGCTTCATTTCAGTCCTAGGCACTCTAAGGGCACTAAGCATAGAGTGTGAAAACTGAGTTTCCTTGAGAGCTGCTTAGAAGCCTGATGGTGTGTGAAGTTAGTGAGCCAAATGCAGTTGTTCTCCCACAAGAACCACTCGGCTGATCCTTCTTCAATATGCCCTTCACCAACATGCAGTGTTTCCTTGATTGAATTAGCTCTCACACTAATATTTGCGTCTGGAGCCTTTGCATTGAGGGCTATCTGAAAACGGCTGTGGCGCTGAAGTTGCCTGTGAATGTGGAGTTGGTAACATGTGAAACCCGCATGTGGAGCATTCGTTTGTGTGGGATGCTCTACCAGGTTCATTCCTATATAATGCACTCAATGGGCACTAAGCATAGAGTGTGAAAACTGAGTTTCCTTGAGAACTGCTTGGAAGCCTGATGGTGTGTGAAGTTAGTGAGCCAAATGGAGTTGTTCTCCCACAAGAACCACTCGGCTGATCCTTCTTCAATATGCCCTTCACCAACATGCAGTGTTTCCTTGATTGAATTAGCTCTCAGACCAATACTTGCGTCTAGAGCCTTTGCATTGAGGGCTCTCTGAAAACGGCTGTGGCACTGAAGTTGCCTGTGAATGTGGAGTTGGTGGCATGTGAAACCCGCATGTGGAGCATTCGTTTGTGTGGGATGCTCACCAAGCTTCATTTCAGTCCTAGGCACTCAAAGGGCACTAAGCATAGAGTGTGCAAACTAAGTTTCCTTGAGAGCTGCTTGGAAGCCTGATGGTGTGTGAAGTTAGTGAGCCAAATGGAGTTGTTCTCCCACAAGAACCACTCGGCTGATCCTTCTTCAATATGCCCTTCACCAACATGCAGTGTTTCCGTGATTGAATTAGCTCTCACACCAATATTTGCGTCTAGAGCCTTTGCATTGAGGGCTATCTGAAAACAGCTGTGGCGCTGAAGTTGCCTGAGAATGTGGAGTTGGTGGCATGTGAAACCCGCATGTGGAGCATTCGTTTGTGTGGCATGCTCTACCAGGTTAATTCCTAGATAATGCACTCAAAGGGCACTAAGCATAGAGTGTGAAAACTGAGTTTCCTTGAGAGCTGCTTGGAAGCCTGATGGTGTGTGAAGTTAATGAGCCAATAGGAGTTGTTCTCCCACAAGAACCACTCGGCTGATCCTTCTTCAATATGCCCTTCACCAACATGCAGTGTTTCCTTGATTGAATTAGCTCTCACACCAATATTTGCGTCTAGAGCCTTTGCATTGAGGGCTATCTGAAAAGGGCTGTGGCGCTGAAGTTGCCTGAGAATGTGGAGTTGGTGGCATGTGAAACCCGCATGTGGAGCATTCCTTTGTGTGGGATGCTCTACCAGGTTCATTCCTAGATAATGCACTCAAAGGGCACTAAGCTTAGAGTGTGAAAACTGAGTTTCCTTGAGAGCTGCTTGGAAGCCTGATGGTGTGCGAAGTTAGTGAGCCAAATGGAGTTGTTTTCCAGAAGAACCACTCGGCTGATCTTTCTTCAATATGCCCTTCACCAACATGCAGTGTTTCCTTGATTGAATTAGCTCTCACACCAATATTTGCGTCTAGAGCCTTTGCATTGAGGGCTATCTGAAAACGGCTGTGGCGCTGAAGTTGCAAGAGAATGTGAAGTTTTTAACATGTGAAACCCGCATGTGGAGCATTCGTTTGTGTGCGATGCTCACCAAGTTTCATTTCAGTTGTAGCCACTCAAAGGGCAGTAAGCATAGAGTGTGAAAACTGAGTTTTCTTGAGAGCTGCTTGGAAGCCTGATGGTGTGTGAAGTTAGTGAGCCAAATGGAGTTGTTCTCCCACAAGAACCACTCGGCTGATCTTTCTTCAATATGCCCTTCACCAACATGCAGTGTTTCCTTGATTGAATTAGCTCTCACACCAATATTTGCGTCTGGAGCCTTTGCATTGAGGGCTTTCTGAAAAGGGCTGTGGCGCTGAAGTTGCCTGAGAATGTGGAGTTGGTGGCATGTGAAACCCGCATGTGGAGCATTCGTTTGTGTGGGATGCTCTACCAGGTTCTTTCCTAGATAATGCACTCAAAGGGCACTAAGCATAGAGTGTGAAAACTGAGTTTCCTTGAGAGCTGCTTAGAAGCCTGATGGTGTGTGAAGTTAGTGAGCCAAATGGAGTTGTTCTCCCACAAGAACCACTCGGCTAATCCTTTTTCAATATGCCCTTCACCAACATGCAGTGTTTCCTTGATTGAATTAGCTCTCAGACCAATACTTGCGTCTAGAGCTTTTGCATTGAGGGCTATCTGAAAACGGCTGTGGCACTGAAGTTGCCTGAGAATGTGGAGTTGGTGGCATGTGAAACCCGCATGTGGAGCATTCGTTTGTGTGGGATGCTCACCAAGCTTCATTTCAGTCCTAGGCACTCAAAGGGCACTAAGCATAGAGTGTGCAAACTAAGTTTCCTTGAGAGCTGCTTGGAAGCCTGATGGTGTGTGAAGTTAGTGAGCCAAATGGGGTTGTTCTCCCACAAGAACCACTCGGCTGATCCTTCTTCAATATGCCCTTCACCAACATGCAGTGTTTCCTTGATTGAATTAGCTCTCACACCAATATTTGCGTCTAGAGCCTTTGCATTGAGGGCTATCTGAAAACGGCTGTGGCGCTGAAGTTGCCTGAGAATGTGGAGTTGGTGGCATGTGAAACCCGCATGTGGAGCATTCGTTTGTGTGGGATGCTCACCAAGCTTCATTTCAGTCCTAGGCACTCTAAGGGCACTAAGCATAGAGTGTGAAAACAGAGTTTCCTTGAGAGCTGCTTAGAAGCCTGATGGTGTGTGAAGTTAGTGAGCCAAATGCAGTTGTTCTCCCACAAGAACCACTCGGCTGATCCTTCTTCAATATGCCCTTCACCAACATGCAGTGTTTCCTTGATTGAATTAGCTCTCACACCAATATTTGCGTCTGGAGCCTTTGCATTGAGGGCTATCTGAAAACGGCTGTGGCGCTGAAGTTGCCTGTGAATGTGGAGTTGGTGGCATGTGAAACCCGCATGTGGAGCATTCGTTTGTGTGGGATGCTCTACCAGGTTCATTTCAGTCCTAGGCACTCAAAGGGCACTAAGCATAGAGTGTGAAAACTGAGTTTCCTTGAGAGCTGCTTGGAAGCCTGATGGTGTGTGAAGTTAGTGAGCCAAATGGAGTTGTTCTCCCACAAGAACCACTCGGCTAATCCTTTTTCAATATGCCCTTCACCAACATGCAGTGTTTCCTTGATTGAATTAGCTCTCAGACCAATATTTGCGTCTAGAGCCTTTGCATTGAGGGCTCTCTGAAAACGGCTGTGGCACTGAAGTTGCCTGTGAATGTGGAGTTGGTGGCATGTGAAACCCGCATGTGGATCATTCGTTTGTGTGGGATGCTCACCAAGCTTCATTTCAGTCCTAGGCACTCAAAGGGCACTAAGCATAGAGTGTGCAAACTGAGTTTCCTTGAGAGCTGCTTGGAAGCCTGATGGTGTGTGAAGTTAATGATCCAAATGGAGTTGTTCTCCCACAAGAACCACTCGGCTAATCCTTTTTCAATATGCCCTTCACCAACATGCAGTGTTTCCTTGATTGAATTAGCTCTCACACCAATATTTGCGTCTACAGCCTTTGCATTGAGGGTTATCGGTCAACGGCTGTGGCGCTGAAGTTGCCTGAGAATGTGGAGTTGGTGGCATGTGAAACCCGCATGTGGAGCATTCCTTTGTGTGGGATGCTCTACCAGGTTCATTCCTAGATAATGCACTCAAAGGGCACTAAGCTTAGAGTGTGAAAACTGAGTTTCCTTGAGAGCTGCTTAGAAGCCTGATGGTGTGTGAAGTTAGTGAGCCAAATGGAGTTGTTTTCCAGAAGAACCACTCGGCTGCTCTTTCTTCAATATGCCCTTCACCAACATGCAGTGTTTCCTTGATTGAATTAGCTCTCACACCAATATTTGCGTCTAGAGCCTTTGCATTGAGGGCTATCTGAAAACGGCTGTGGCGCTGAAGTTGCAAGAGAATGTGAAGTTTTTAACATGTGAAACCCGCATGTGGAGCATTCGTTTGTGTGCGATGCTCACCAAGTTTCATTTCAGTTGTAGCCACTCAAAGGGCAGTAAGCATAGTGTGTGAAAACTGAGTTTTCTTGAGAGCTGCTTGGAAGCCTGATGGTGTGTGAAGTTAGTGAGCCAAATGGAGTTGTTCTCCCACAAGAACGACTCGGCTGATCTTTCTTCAATATGCCCGTCACCAACATGCAGTGTTTCCTTGATTGAATTAGCTCTCACACCAATATTTGCGTCTAGAGCCTTTGCATTGAGGGCTATCTGAAAACGGCTGTGGCGCTGAAGTTGCCTGAGAATGTGGAGTTGGTGGCATGTGAAACCCGCATGTGGAGCATTCGTTTGTGTGGGATGCTCACCAAGCTTCATTTCAGTCCTAGGCACTCTAAGGGCACTAAGCATAGAGTGTGAAAACTGAGTTTCCTTGAGAACTGCTTGGAAGCCTGATGGTGTGTGAAGTTAGTGAGCCAAATGGAGTTGTTCTCCCACAAGAACCACTCGGCTGATCCTTCTTCAATATGCCCTTCACCAACATGCAGTGTTTCCTTGATTGAATTAGCTCTCACACCAATATTTGCGTCCAGAGCCTTTGCATTGAGGGCTATCTGAAAACGGCTGTGGCGCTGAAGTTGCCTGTGAATGTGGAGTTGGTGGCATGTGAAACCCGCATGTGGAGCATTCGTTTGTGTGGGATGCTCTACCAGGTTCTTACCTAGATAATGCACTCAAAGGGCACTAAGCATAGAGTGTGAAAACTGAGTTTCCTTGAGAACTGCTTGGAAGCCTGATGGTGTGTGACGTTAGTGAGCCAAATGGAGTTGTTCTCCCACAAGAACCACTAGGCTGATCCTTCTTCAATATGCCCTTCACCAACATGCAGTGTTTCCTTGATTGAATTAGCTCTCACACCAATATTTGCGTCTAGAGCCTTTGCATTGAGGGCTATCTGAAAACGGCTGTGGCGCTGAAGTTGCCTGAGAATGTGGAGTTGGTGGCATGTGAAACCCGCATGTGGAGCATTCCTTTGTGTGGGATGCTCTACCAGGTTCATTCCTAGATAATGCACTCAAAGGGCACTAAGCTTAGAGTGTGAAAACTGAGTTTCCTTGAGAGCTGCTTGGAAGCCTGATGGTGTGTGAAGTTAGTGAGCCAAATGGAGTTGTTTTCCAGAAGAACCACTCGGCTGCTCTTTCTTCAATATGCCCTTCACCAACATGCAGTGTTTCCTTGATTGAATTAGCTCTCACACCAATATTTGCGTCTAGAGCCTTTGCATTGAGGGCTATCTGAAAACGGCTGTGGCGCTGAAGTTGCCTGTGAATGTGGAGTTGGTGGCATGTGAAACCCGCATGTGGAGCATTCGTTTGTGTGGGATGCTCACCAAGCTTCATTTCAGTCCTAGGCACTCAAAGGGCACTAAGCATAGAGTGTGCAAACTAAGTTTCCTTGAGAGCTGCTTGGAAGCCTGATGGTGTGTGAAGTTAGTGATCCAAATGGAGTTGTTCTCCCACAAGAACCACTCGACTGATCCTTCTTCAATATGCCCTTCACCAACATGCAGTGTTTCCTTGATTGAATTAGCTCTCACACCAATATTTGCGTCAGGAGCCTTTGCATTGAGGGCTTTCTGAAAACGGCTGTTTCGCTGAAGTTGCCTGAGAATGTGGAGTTGGTGGCATGTGAAACCCGCATGTGGAGCATTCGTTTGTGTGGGATGCTCACCAAGCTTCATTTCAGTCCTAGGCACTCTAAGGGCACTAAGCATAGAGTGTGAAAACTGAGTTTCCTTGAGAGCTGCTTAGAAGCCTGATGGTGTGTGAAGTTAGTGAGCCAAATGCAGTTGTTCTCCCACAAGAACCACTCGGCTGATCCTTCTTCAATATGCCCTTCACCAACATGCAGTGTTTCCTTGATTGAATTAGCTCTCACACTAATATTTGCGTCTGGAGCCTTTGCATTGAGGGCTATCTGAAAACGGCTGTGGCGCTGAAGTTGCCTGTGAATGTGGAGTTGGTAACATGTGAAACCCGCATGTGGAGCATTCGTTTGTGTGGGATGCTCTACCAGGTTCATTCCTATATAATGCACTCAATGGGCACTAAGCATAGAGTGTGAAAACTGAGTTTCCTTGAGAACTGCTTGGAAGCCTGATGGTGTGTGAAGTTAGTGAGCCAAATGGAGTTGTTCTCCCACAAGAACCACTCGGCTGATCCTTCTTCAATATGCCCTTCACCAACATGCAGTGTTTCCTTGATTGAATTAGCTCTCAGACCAATACTTGCGTCTAGAGCCTTTGCATTGAGGGCTCTCTGAAAACGGCTGTGGCACTGAAGTTGCCTGTGAATGTGGAGTTGGTGGCATGTGAAACCCGCATGTGGAGCATTCGTTTGTGTGGGATGCTCACCAAGCTTCATTTCAGTCCTAGGCACTCAAAGGGCACTAAGCATAGAGTGTGCAAACTAAGTTTCCTTGAGAGCTGCTTGGAAGCCTGATGGTGTGTGAAGTTAGTGAGCCAAATGGAGTTGTTCTCCCACAAGAACCACTCGGCTGATCCTTCTTCAATATGCCCTTCACCAACATGCAGTGTTTCCGTGATTGAATTAGCTCTCACACCAATATTTGCGTCTAGAGCCTTTGCATTGAGGGCTATCTGAAAACAGCTGTGGCGCTGAAGTTGCCTGAGAATGTGGAGTTGGTGGCATGTGAAACCCGCATGTGGAGCATTCGTTTGTGTGGCATGCTCTACCAGGTTAATTCCTAGATAATGCACTCAAAGGGCACTAAGCATAGAGTGTGAAAACTGAGTTTCCTTGAGAGCTGCTTGGAAGCCTGATGGTGTGTGAAGTTAATGAGCCAATAGGAGTTGTTCTCCCACAAGAACCACTCGGCTGATCCTTCTTCAATATGCCCTTCACCAACATGCAGTGTTTCCTTGATTGAATTAGCTCTCACACCAATATTTGCGTCTAGAGCCTTTGCATTGAGGGCTATCTGAAAAGGGCTGTGGCGCTGAAGTTGCCTGAGAATGTGGAGTTGGTGGCATGTGAAACCCGCATGTGGAGCATTCCTTTGTGTGGGATGCTCTACCAGGTTCATTCCTAGATAATGCACTCAAAAGGCACTAAGCTTAGAGTGTGAAAACTGAGTTTCCTTGAGAGCTGCTTGGAAGCCTGATGGTGTGCGAAGTTAGTGAGCCAAATGGAGTTGTTTTCCAGAAGAACCACTCGGCTGATCTTTCTTCAATATGCCCTTCACCAACATGCAGTGTTTCCTTGATTGAATTAGCTCTCACACCAATATTTGCGTCTAGAGCCTTTGCATTGAGGGCTATCTGAAAACGGCTGTGGCGCTGAAGTTGCAAGAGAATGTGAAGTTTTTAACATGTGAAACCCGCATGTGGAGCATTCGTTTGTGTGCGATGCTCACCAAGTTTCATTTCAGTTGTAGCCACTCAAAGGGCAGTAAGCATAGAGTGTGAAAACTGAGTTTTCTTGAGAGCTGCTTGGAAGCCTGATGGTGTGTGAAGTTACTGAGCCAAATGGAGTTGTTCTCCCACAAGAACCACTCGGCTGATCTTTCTTCAATATGCCCTTCACCAACATGCAGTGTTTCCTTGATTGAATTAGCTCTCACACCAATATTTGCGTCTGGAGCCTTTGCATTGAGGGCTTTCTGAAAAGGGCTGTGGCGCTGAAGTTGCCTGAGAATGTGGAGTTGGTGGCATGTGAAACCCGCATGTGGAGCATTCGTTTGTGTGGGATGCTCTACCAGGTTCTTTCCTAGATAATGCACTCAAAGGGCACTAAGCATAGAGTGTGAAAACTGAGTTTCCTTGAGAGCTGCTTAGAAGCCTGATGGTGTGTGAAGTTAGTGAGCCAAATGGAGTTGTTCTCCCACAAGAACCACTCGGCTAATCCTTTTTCAATATGCCCTTCACCAACATGCAGTGTTTCCTTGATTGAATTAGCTCTCAGACCAATACTTGCGTCTAGAGCTTTTGCATTGAGGGCTATCTGAAAACGGCTGTGGCACTGAAGTTGCCTGAGAATGTGGAGTTGGTGGCATGTGAAACCCGCATGTGGAGCATTCGTTTGTGTGGGATGCTCACCAAGCTTCATTTCAGTCCTAGGCACTCAAAGGGCACTAAGCATAGAGTGTGCAAACTAAGTTTCCTTGAGAGCTGCTTGGAAGCCTGATGGTGTGTGAAGTTAGTGAGCCAAATGGGGTTGTTCTCCCACAAGAACCACTCGGCTGATCCTTCTTCAATATGCCCTTCACCAACATGCAGTGTTTCCTTGATTGAATTAGCTCTCACACCAATATTTGCGTCTAGAGCCTTTGCATTGAGGGCTATCTGAAAACGGCTGTGGCGCTGAAGTTGCCTGAGAATGTGGAGTTGGTGGCATGTGAAACCCGCATGTGGAGCATTCGTTTGTGTGGGATGCTCACCAAGCTTCATTTCAGTCCTAGGCACTCTAAGGGCACTAAGCATAGAGTGTGAAAACAGAGTTTCCTTGAGAGCTGCTTGGAAGCCTGATGGTGTGTGAAGTTAATGATCCAAATGGAGTTGTTCTCCCACAAGAACCACTCGGCTAATCCTTTTTCAATATGCCCTTCACCAACATGCAGTGTTTCCTTGATTGAATTAGCTCTCACACCAATATTTGCGTCTACAGCCTTTGCATTGAGGGTTATCGGGCAACGGCTGTGGCGCTGAAGTTGCCTGAGAATGTGGAGTTGGTGGCATGTGAAACCCGCATGTGGAGCATTCCTTTGTGTGGGATGCTCTACCAGGTTCATTCCTAGATAATGCACTCAAAGGGCACTAAGCTTAGAGTGTGAAAACTGAGTTTCCTTGAGAGCTGCTTAGAAGCCTGATGGTGTGTGAAGTTAGTGAGCCAAATGGAGTTGTTTTCCAGAAGAACCACTCGGCTGCTCTTTCTTCAATATGCCCTTCACCAACATGCAGTGTTTCCTTGATTGAATTAGCTCTCACACCAATATTTGCGTCTAGAGCCTTTGCATTGAGGGCTATCTGAAAACGGCTGTGGCGCTGAAGTTGCAAGAGAATGTGAAGTTTTTAACATGTGAAACCCGCATGTGGAGCATTCGTTTGTGTGCGATGCTCACCAAGTTTCATTTCAGTTGTAGCCACTCAAAGGGCAGTAAGCATAGAGTGTGAAAACTGAGTTTTCTTGAGAGCTGCTTGGAAGCCTGATGGTGTGTGAAGTTAGTGAGCCAAATGGAGTTGTTCTCCCACAAGAACGACTCGGCTGATCTTTCTTCAATATGCCCTTCACCAACATGCAGTGTTTCCTTGATTGAATTAGCTCTCACACCAATATTTGCGTCTAGAGCCTTTGCATTGAGGGCTATCTGAAAACGGCTGTGGCGCTGAAGTTGCCTGAGAATGTGGAGTTGGTGGCATGTGAAACCCGCATGTGGAGCATTCGTTTGTGTGGGATGCTCACCAAGCTTCATTTCAGTCCTAGGCACTCTAAGGGCACTAAGCATAGAGTGTGAAAACTGAGTTTCCTTGAGAACTGCTTGGAGGCCTGATGGTGTGTGAAGTTAGTGAGCCAAATGGAGTTGTTCTCCCACAAGAACCACTCGGCTGATCCTTCTTCAATATGCCCTTCACCAACATGCAGTGTTTCCTTGATTGAATTAGCTCTCACACCAATATTTGCGTCCAGAGCCTTTGCATTGAGGGCTATCTGAAAACGGCTGTGGCGCTGAAGTTGCCTGTGAATGTGGAGTTGGTGGCATGTGAAACCCGCATGTGGAGCATTCGTTTGTGTGGGATGCTCTACCAGGTTCTTACCTAGATAATGCACTCAAAGGGCACTAAGCATAGAGTGTGAAAACTGAGTTTCCTTGAGAACTGCTTGGAAGCCTGATGGTGTGTGACGTTAGTGAGCCAAATGGAGTTGTTCTCCCACAAGAACCACTAGGCTGATCCTTCTTCAATATGCCCTTCACCAACATGCAGTGTTTCCTTGATTGAATTAGCTCTCACACCAATATTTGCGTCTAGAGCCTTTGCATTGAGGGCTATCTGAAAACGGCTGTGGCGCTGAAGTTGCCTGAGAATGTGGAGTTGGTGGCATGTGAAACCCGCATGTGGAGCATTCCTTTGTGTGGGATGCTCTACCATTTCATTCCTAGATAATGCACTCAAAGGGCACTAAGCTTAGAGTGTGAAAACTGAGTTTCCTTGAGAGCTGCTTGGAAGCCTGATGGTGTGTGAAGTTAGTGAGCCAAATGGAGTTGTTTTCCAGAAGAACCACTCGGCTGCTCTTTCTTCAATATGCCCTTCACCAACATGCAGTGTTTCCTTGATTGAATTAGCTCTCACACCAATACTTGCGTCTAGAGCCTTTGCATTGAGGGCTATCTGAAAACGGCTGTGGCGCTGAAGTTGCAAGAGAATGTGAAGTTTTTAACATGTGAAACCCGCATGTGGAGCATTCGTTTGTGTGCGATGCTCACCAAGTTTCATTTCAGTTGTAGCCACTCAAAGGGCAGTAAGCATAGAGTGTGAAAACTGAGTTTTCTTGAGAGCTGCTTGGAAGCCTGATGCTGTGTGAAGTTAGTGAGCCAAATGGTGTTGTTCTCCCACAAGAACCACTCGGCTGATCTTTCTTCAATATGCCCTTCACCAACATGCAGTGTTTCCTTGATTGAATTAGCTCTCACACCAATATTTGCGTCTGGAGCCTTTGCATTGAGGGCTTTCTGAAAAGGGCTGTGGCGCTGAAGTTGCCTGAGAATGTGGAGTTGGTGGCATGTGAAACCCGCATGTGGAGCATTCGTTTGTGTGGGATGCTCTACCAGGTTCTTTCCTAGATAATGCACTCAAAGGGCACTAAGCATAGAGTGTGAAAACTGAGTTTCCTTGAGAGCTGCTTAGAAGACTGATGGTGTGTGAAGTTAGTGAGCCAAATGGAGTTGTTCTCCCACAAGAACCACTCGGCTAATCCTTTTTCAATATGCCCTTCACCAACATGCAGTGTTTCCTTGATTGAATTAGCTCTCAGACCAATACTTGCGTCTAGAGCCTTTGCATTGAGGGCTATCTGAAAACGGCTGTGGCACTGAAGTTGCCTGAGAATGTGGAGTTGGTGGCATGTGAAACCCGCATGTGGAGCATTCGTTTGTGTGGGATGCTCACCAAGCTTCATTTCAGTCCTAGGCACTCAAAGGGCACTAAGCATAGAGTGTGCAAACTAAGTTTCCTTGAGAGCTGCTTGGAAGCCTGATGGTGTGTGAAGTTAGTGAGCCAAATGGGGTTGTTCTCCCACAAGAACCACTCGGCTGATCCTTCTTCAATATGCCCTTCACCAACATGCAGTGTTTCCTTGATTGAATTAGCTCTCACACCAATATTTGCGTCTAGAGCCTTTGCATTGAGGGCTATCTGAAAACGGCTGTGGCGCTGAAGTTGCCTGAGAATGTGGAGTTGGTGGCATGTGAAACCCGCATGTGGAGCATTCGTTTGTGTGGGATGCTCACCAAGCTTCATTTCAGTCCTAGGCACTCTAAGGGCACTAAGCATAGAGTGTGAAAACAGAGTTTCCTTGAGAGCTGCTTAGAAGCCTGATGGTGTGTGAAGTTAGTGAGCCAAATGCAGTTGTTCTCCCACAAGAACCACTCGGCTGATCCTTCTTCAATATGCCCTTCACCAACATGCAGTGTTTCCTTGATTGAATTAGCTCTCACACAAATATTTGCGTCTGGAGCCTTTGCATTGAGGGCTATCTGAAAACGGCTGTGGCGCTGAAGTTGCCTGTGAATGTGGAGTTGGTGGCATGTGAAACCCGCATGTGGAGCATTCGTTTGTGTGGGATGCTCACCAAGCTTCATTTCAGTCCTAGGCACTCAAAGGGCACTAAGCATAGAGTGTGAAAACTGAGTTTCCTTGAGAGCTGCTTAGAAGCCTGATGGTGTGTGAAGTTAGTGAGCCAAATGCAGTTGTTCTCCCACAAGAACCACTCGGCTAATCCTTTTTCAATATGCCCTTCACCAACATGCAGTGTTTCCTTGATTGAATTAGCTCTCAGACCAATATTTGCGTCTAGAGCCTTTGCATTGAGGGCTCTCTGAAAACGGCTGTGGCACTGAAGTTGCCTGTGAATGTGGAGTTGGTGGCATGTGAAACCCGCATGTGGATCATTCGTTTGTGTGGGATGCTCACCAAGCTTCATTTCAGTCCTAGGCACTCAAAGGGCACTAAGCATAGAGTGTGCAAACTGAGTTTCCTTGAGAGCTGCTTGGAAGCCTGATGGTGTGTGAAGTTAATGATCCAAATGGAGTTGTTCTCCCACAAGAACCACTCGGCTAATCCTTTTTCAATATGCCCTTCACCAACATGCAGTGTTTCCTTGATTGAATTAGCTCTCACACCAATATTTGCGTCTACAGCCTTTGCATTGAGGGTTATCAGGCAACGGCTGTGGCGCTGAAGTTGCCTGAGAATGTGGAGTTGGTGGCATGTGAAACCCGCATGTGGAGCATTCCTTTGTGTGGGATGCTCTACCAGGTTCATTCCTAGATAATGCACTCAAAGGGCACTAATCTTAGAGTGTGAAAACTGAGTTTCCTTGAGAGCTGCTTAGAAGCCTGATGGTGTGTGAAGTTAGTGAGCCAAATGGAGTTGTTTTCCAGAAGAACCACTCGGCTGCTCTTTCTTCAATATGCCCTTCACCAACATGCAGTGTTTCCTTGATTGAATTAGCTCTCACACCAATATTTGCGTCTAGAGCCTTTGCATTGAGGGCTATCTGAAAACGGCTGTGGCGCTGAAGTTGCAAGAGAATGTGAAGTTTTTAACATGTGAAACCCGCATGTGGAGCATTCGTTTGTGTGCGATGCTCACCAAGTTTCATTTCAGTTGTAGCCACTCAAAGGGCAGTAAGCATAGAGTGTGAAAACTGAGTTTTCTTGAGAGCTGCTTGGAAGCCTGATGGTGTGTGAAGTTAGTGAGCCAAATGGAGTTGTTCTCCCACAAGAACGACTCGGCTGATCTTTCTTCAATATGCCCTTCACCAACATGCAGTGTTTCCTTGATTGAATTAGCTCTCACACCAATATTTGCGTCTAGAGCCTTTGCATTGAGGGCTATCTGAAAACGGCTGTGGCGCTGAAGTTGCCTGAGAATGTGGAGTTGGTGGCATGTGAAACCCGCATGTGGAGCATTCGTTTGTGTGGGATGCTCACCAAGCTTCATTTCAGTCCTAGGCACTCTAAGGGCACTAAGCATAGAGTGTGAAAACTGAGTTTCCTTGAGAACTGCTTGGAAGCCTGATGGTGTGTGAAGTTAGTGAGCCAAATGGAGTTGTTCTCCCACAAGAACCACTCGGCTGATCCTTCTTCAATATGCCCTTCACCAACATGCAGTGTTTCCTTGATTGAATTAGCTCTCACACCAATATTTGCGTCCAGAGCCTTTGCATTGAGGGCTATCTGAAAACGGCTGTGGCGCTGAAGTTGCCTGTGAATGTGGAGTTGGTGGCATGTGAAACCCGCATGTGGAGCATTCGTTTGTGTGGGATGCTCTACCAGGTTCTTACCTAGATAATGCACTCAAAGGGCACTAAGCATAGAGTGTGAAAACTGAGTTTCCTTGAGAACTGCTTGGAAGCCTGATGGTGTGTGACGTTAGTGAGCCAAATGGAGTTGTTCTCCCACAAGAACCACTAGGCTGATCCTTCTTCAATATGCCCTTCACCAACATGCAGTGTTTCCTTGATTGAATTAGCTCTCACACCAATATTTGCGTCTAGAGCCTTTGCATTGAGGGCTATCTGAAAACGGCTGTGGCGCTGAAGTTGCCTGAGAATGTGGAGTTGGTGGCATGTGAAACCCGCATGTGGAGCATTCCTTTGTGTGGGATGCTCTACCAGGTTCATTCCTAGATAATGCACTCAAAGGGCACTAAGCTTAGAGTGTGAAAACTGAGTTTCCTTGAGAGCTGCTTGGAAGCCTGATGGTGTGTGAAGTTAGTGAGCCAAATGGAGTTGTTTTCCAGAAGAACCACTCGGCTGCTCTTTCTTCAATATGCCCTTCACCAACATGCAGTGTTTCCTTGATTGAATTAGCTCTCACACCAATATTTGCGTCTAGAGCCTTTGCATTGAGGGCTATCTGAAAACGGCTGTGGCGCTGAAGTTGCAAGAGAATGTGAAGTTTTTAACATGTGAAACCCGCATGTGGAGCATTCGTTTGTGTGCGATGCTCACCAAGTTTCATTTCAGTTGTAGCCACTCAAAGGGCAGTAAGCATAGAGTGTGAAAACTGAGTTTTCTTGAGAGCTGCTTGGAAGCCTGATGGTGTGTGAAGTTAGTGAGCCAAATGGAGTTGTTCTCCCACAAGAACCACTCGGCTGATCTTTCTTCAATATGCCCTTCACCAACATGCAGTGTTTCCTTGATTGAATTAGCTCTCACACCAATATTTGCGTCTAGAGCCTTTGCATTGAGGGCTATCTGAAAACGGCTGTGGCGCTGAAGTTGCCTGAGAATGTGGAGTTGGTGGCATGTGAAACCCGCATGTGGAGCATTCGTTTGTGTGGGATGCTCACCAAGCTTCATTTCAGTCCTAGGCACTCTAAGGGCACTAAGCATAGAGTGTGAAAACTGAGTTTCCTTGAGAGCTGCTTGGAAGCCTGATGGTGTGTGAAGTTAGTGAGCCAAATGGAGTTGTTCTCCCACAAAAACCACTCGGCTGATCCTTCTTCAATATGCCCTTCACCAAAATGCAGTGTTTCCTTGATTGAATTAGCTCTCACACCAATATTTGCGTCCAGAGCCTTTGCATTGAGGGCTATCTGAAAACGGCTGTGGCGCTGAAGTTGCCTGTGAATGTGGAGTTGGTGGCATGTGAAACCCGCATGTGGAGCATTCGTTTGTGTGGGATGCTCTACCAGGTTCTTACCTAGATAATGCACTCAAAGGGCACTAAGCATAGAGTGTGAAAACTGAGTTTCCTTGAGAACTGCTTGGAAGCCTGATGGTGTGTGACGTTAGTGAGCCAAATGGAGTTGTTCTCCCACAAGAACCACTCGGCTGATCCTTCTTCAATATGCCCTTCACCAACATGCAGTGTTTCCTTGATTGAATTAGCTCTCACACCAATATTTGCGTCTAGAGCCTTTGCATTGAGGGCTATCTGAAAACGGCTGTGGCGCTGAAGTTGCCTGAGAATGTGGAGTTGGTGGCATGTGAAACCCGCATGTGGAGCATTCCTTTGTGTGGGATGCTCTACCAGGTTCATTCCTAGATAATGCACTCAAAGGGCACTAAGCTTAGAGTGTGAAAACTGAGTTTCCTTGAGAGCTGCTTGGAAGCCTGATGGTGTGTGAAGTTAGTGAGCCAAATGGAGTTGTTCTCCCACAAGAACCACTCGGCTGATCATTCTTCAATATGCCCTTCACCAACATGCAGTGTTTCCTTGATTGAATTAGCTCTCACACCAATATTTGCGTCTAGAGCCTTTGCATTGAGGGCTATCTGAAAACGGCTGTGGCGCTGAAGTTGCAAGAGAATGTGAAGTTTTTAACATGTGAAACCCGCATGTGAAGCATTCGTTTGTGTGGGATGCTCACCAAGCTTCATTTCAGCTAGGCACTCAAAGGGCACTAAGCATAGAGTGTGCAAACTGAGTTTCCTTGAGAGCTGCTTGGAAGCCTGATGGTGTGTGAAGTTAGTGAGCCAAATGGAGTTGTTCTCCCACAAGAACCACTCGGCTGATCCTTCTTCAATATGCCCTTCACCAACATGCAGTGTTTCCTTGATTGAATTAGTTCTCACACCAATATTTGCGTCTAGAGCCTTTGCATTGAGGGCTATCTGAAAACGGCTGTGGCGCTGAAGTTGCCTGAGAATGTGGAGTTGGTGGCATGAGAAACCCGCATGTGGAGCATTCGTTTGTCTGGGATGCTCACCAAGCTTCATTTCAGTCCTAGGCACTCAATGGGCACTAAGCATAGAGTGTGAAAACTGAGTTTCCTTGAGAGCTGCTTAGAAGCCTGATGGTGTGTGAAGTTAGTGAGCCAAATGCAGTTGTTCTCCCACAAGAACCACTCGGCTGATCCTTCTTCAATATGCCCTTCACCAACATGCAGTGTTTCCTTGATTGAATTAGCTCTCACACCAATATTTGCGTCTAGAGCCTTTGCATTGAGGGCTATCTGAAAACGGCTGTGGCGCTGAAGTTGCCTGAGAATGTGGAGTTGGTGGCATGTGAAACCCGCATGTGGAGCATTCGTTTGTGTGGGATGCTCTACCAGGTTCATTCCTATATAATGCACTCAATGGGCACTAAGCATAGAGTGTGAAAACTGAGTTTCCTTGAGAACTGCTTGGAAGCCTGATGGTGTGTGAAGTTAGTGAGCCAAATGGAGTTGTTCTCGCACAAGAACGACTCGGCTGATCTTTCTTCAATATGCCCTTCACCAACATGCAGTGTTTCCTTGATTGAATTAGCTCTCACACCAATATTTGCGTCTAGAGCCATTGCATTGAGGGCTATCTGAAAACGGCTGTGGCGCTGAAGTTGCCTGAGAATGTGGAGTTGGTGGCATGTGAAACCCGCATGTGGAGCATTCGTTTGTGTGGGATGCTCACCAAGCTTCATTTCACTCCTAGGCACTCTAAGGGCACTAAGCATAGAGTGTGAAAACTGAGTTTCCTTGAGAGCTGCTTAGAAGCCTGATGGTGTGTGAAGTTAGTGAGCCAAATGGAGTTGTTCTCCCACAAGAACCACTCGGCTGATCCTTCTTCAATATGCCCTTCACCAACATGCAGTGTTTCCTTGATTGAATTAGCTCTCACACCAATATTTGCGTCTAGAGCCTTTGCATTGAGGGCTATCTGAAAACGGCTGTGGCGCTGAAGTTGCCTGAGAATGTGGAGTTGGTGGCATGTGAAACCCGCATGTGGAGCATTCGTTTGTGTGGGATGCTCACCAAGCTTCATTTCAGGCCTAGGCACTCTAAGGGCACTAAGCATAGAGTGTGAAAACTGAGTTTCCTTGAGAGCTGCTTAGAAGCCTGATGGTGTGTGAAGTTAGTGAGCAAAATGCAGTTGTTCTCCCACAAGAACCACTCGGCTGATCCTTCTTCATTATGCCCTTCACCAACATGCAGTGTTTCCTTGATTGAATTAGCTCTCACACCAATATTTGCGTCTGGAGCCTTTGCATTGAGGGCTATCTGAAAACGGCTGTGGCGCTGAAGTTGCCTGAGAATGTGGAGTTGGTGGCATGTGAAACCCGCATGTGGAGCATTCGTTTGTGTGGGATGCTCACCAAGCTTCATTTCAGTCCTAGGCACTCTAAGGGCACTAAGCATAGAGTGTGAAAACTGAGTTTCCTTGAGAGCTGCTTGGAAGCCTGATGGTGTGTGAAGTTAGTGAGCCAAATGCAGTTGTTCTCCCACAAGAACCACTTGGCTGATCCTTCTTCAATATGCCCTTCACCAACATGCAGTGTTTCCTTGATTGAATTAGCTCTCACACCAATATTTGCGTCTAGAGCCTTTGCATTGAGGGCTATCTGAAAACGGCTGTGGCGCTGAAGTTGCCTGTGAATGTGGAGTTGGTAACATGTGAAACCCGCATGTGGAGCATTCGTTTGTGTGGGATGCTCTACCAGGTTCATTCCTATATAAAGCACTCAATGGGCACTAAGCATAGAGTGTGAAAACTGAGTTTCCTTGAGAACTGCTTGGAAGCCTGATGGTGTGTGAAGTTAGTGAGCCAAATGGAGTTGTTCTCCCACAAGAACCACTCGGCTGATCCTTCTTCAATATGCCCTTCACCAACATAAAGTGTTTCCTTGATTGAAATAGCTCTCACACCAATATTTGCGTCTAGAGCCTTTGCATTGAGGGCTATCTGAAAACAGCTGTGGCGCTGAAGTTGCCTGGGAATGTGGAGTTGGTGGCATGTGAAACCCGCATGTGGAGCATTCGTTTGTGTGGGATGCTCTACCAGGTTCAATCCTAGATAAAGCACTAAAGGGCACTAAGCATAGAGTGTGAAAACTGAGTTTCCTTGAGAGCTGCTTGGAAGCCTAAGGGTGTGAGAAGTTAGTGAGCCAAATGGAGTCGTTCTCCCACAAGAACCACTCGGCTGATCCTTCTTCAACATGCCCTTCACCAACATGCAGTGTTTCCTTGATTGAATTAGCTCTCACACCAATATTTGCGTCTAGAGCCTTTGCATTGAGGGTTATCTGAAAACGGCTGTGGCGCTGAAGTTGCCTGAGAATGTGGAGTTGGTGGCATGTGAAACCCGCATGTGGAGCATTCGTTTGTGTGGGATGCTCACAAAGCTTCATTTCAGTCCAAGGCACTCAAAGGGCACTAAGCATAGAGTGTGAAAACTGAGTTTCCTTGAGAGCTGCTTGGAAGCCTGATGGTGTGTGAAGTTAGTGAGCCAAATGGAGTTGTTCTCCCACAAGAACCACTCGGCTGATCCTTCTTCAATATGCCCTTCACCAACATGCAGTGTTTTCTTGATTGAATTAGCTCTCACACCAATATTTGCGTCTGGAGCCTTTGCATTGAGGGCTATCTGAAAACGGCTGTGGCGCTGAAGTTGCCTGTGAATGTGGAGTTGGTGGCATGTGAAACCCGCATGTGGAGCATTCGTTTGTGTGGGATGCTCACCAAGCTTCATTTCAGTCCTAGGCACTCAAAGGGCACTAAGCATAGAGTGTGAAAACTGAGTTTCCTTGAGAGCTGCTTAGAAGCCTGATGGTGTGTGAAGTTAGTGAGCCAAATGGAGTTGTTCTCCCACAAGAACCACTCGGCTAATCCTTTTTCAATATGCCCTTCACCAACATGCAGTGTTTCCTTGATTGAATTAGCTCTCACACCAATACTTGCGTCTAGAGCCTTTGCATTGAGTGCTCTCTGAAAACGGCTGTGGCACTGAAGTTGCCTGTGAATGTGGAGTTGGTGGCATGTGAAACCCGCATGTGGAGCATTCGTTTGTGTGGGAAGCTCACCAAGCTTCATTTCAGTCCTAGGCACTCTAAGGGCACTAAGCATAGAGTGTGAAAACTGAGTTTCCTTGAGAGCTGCTTGGAAGCCTGATGGTGTGTGAAGTTAGTGAGCCAAATGGAGTTATTCTCCCACAAGAACCACTCGGCTGATCCTTCTTCAATATGCCCTTCACCAACATGCAGTGTTTCCTTGATTGAATTAGCTCTCACACCAATATTTGCGTCTGGAGCCTTTGCATTGAGGGCTATCTGAAAACGGCTGTGGCGCTGAAGTTGCCTGAGAATGTGGAGTTGGTGGCATGTGAAACCCGCATGTGGAGCATTCGTTTGTGTGGGATGCTCTACCAGGTTCATTCCTATATAAAGCACTCAATGGGCACTAAGCATAGAGTGTGAAAACTGAGTTTCCTTGAGAACTGCTTGGAAGCCTGATGGTGTGTGAACTTAGTGAGCCAAATGGAGTTGTTCTCCCACAAGAACCACTCGGCTGATCCTTCTTCAATATGCCCTTCACCAACATAAAGTGTTTCCTTGATTGAAATAGCTCTCACACCAATATTTGCGTCTAGAGCCTTTGCATTGAGGGCTATCTGAAAACGGCTGTGGCGCTGAAGTTGCCTGGGAATGTGGAGTTGGTGGCATGTGAAAACCGCATGTGGAGCATTCGTTTGTGTGGGATGCTCTACCAGGTTCAATCCTAGATAAAGCACTAAAGGGCACTAAGCATAGAGTGTGAAAACTGAGTTTCCTTGAGAGCTGCTTGGAAGCCTGAGGGTGTGAGAAGTTAGTGAGCCAAATGGAGTTGTTCTCCCACAAGAACCACTCGGCTGATCCTTCTTCAACATGCCCTTCACCAACATGCAGTGTTTCCTTGATTGAATTAGCTCTCACAGCAATATTTGGGTCTAGAGCCTTTGCATTGAGGGCTATCTGAAAACGGCTGTGGCGCTGAAGTTGCCTGTGAATGTGGAGTTGGTGGCATGTGAAACCCGCATGTGGAGCATTCGATTGTCTGGGATGCTCTACCAAGCTTCATTTCAGTCCTAGGCACTCAAAGGGCACTAAGCATAGAGTGTGAAAACTGAGTTTCCTTGAGAGCTGCTTGGAAGCCTGATGGTGTGTGAAGTTAGTGAGCCAAATGGAGTTGTTCTCCCACAAGAACCACTCGGCTGATCCTTCTTCAATATGCCCTTCACCAACATGCAGTGTTTCCTTGATTGAATTAGCTCTCACACCAATATTTGCGTCTACAGCCTTTGCATTGAGGGCTATCTGAAAACGGCTGTGGCGCTGAAGTTGCCTGAGAATGTGGAGTTGGTGGCATGTGAAACCAACATGTGGAGAATTCCTTTGTGTGGGATGCTCTACCAGGTTCATTCCTAGATAATGCACTCAAAGGGCACTAAGCTTAGAGTGTGAAAACTGAGTTTCTTGAGAGCTGCTTGGAAGCCTGATGGTGTGTGAAGTTAGTGAGCCAAATGGAGTTGTTCTTCCAGAAGAACCACTCGGCTGCTCTTTCTTCAATATGCCCTTCACCAACATGCAGTGTTTCCTTGATTGAATTAGCTCTCACACCAATATTTGCGTCTAGAGCCTTTGCATTGAGGGCTATCTGAAAACGGCTGTGGCGCTGAAGTTGCAAGAGAATGTGAAGTTTTTAACATGTGAAACCCGCATGTTGAGCATTCGTTTGTGTGGGATGCTCACCAAGCTTCATTTCAGTCCTAGGCACTCAAAGGGCACTAAGCATAGAGTGTGAAAACTGAGTTTCCTTGAGAACTGCTTAGAAGCCTGATGGTGTGTGATGTTAGTGAGCCAAATGGAGTTGTTCTCCCACAAGAACCACTCGGCTAATCCTTTTTCAATATGCCCTTCACCAACAATGCAGTGTTTTCCTTGATTGAATTAGCTCTCAGACCAATACTTGCGTCTAGAGCCTTTGCATTGAGGGGCTATCTGAAAACGGCTGTGGCGCTGAAGTTGCCTGTGAATGTGGAGTTGGTGGCATGTGAAACCCGCATGTGGAGCATTCGTTTGTGTGGGATGCTCACCAAGCTTCATTTCAGTCCTAGGCACTCTAAGGGCACTAAGCATAGAGTGTGAAAACTGAGTTTCCTTGAGAGCTGCTTAGAAGCCTGATGGTGTGTGAAGTTAGTGAGCCAAACGCAGTTGTTCTCCCACAAGAACAACCACTCGGCTGATCCTTCTTCAATATGCCCTTCACCAACATGCAGTGTTTCCTTGATTGAATTAGCTCTCACACCAATATTTGCGTCTGGAGCCTTTGCATTGAGGGCTATCTGAAAACGGCTGTGGCGCTGAAGTTGCCTGAGAATGTGGAGTTGGTAACATGTGAAACCCGCATGTGGAGCATTCGTTTGTGTGGGATGCTCTACCAGGTTCATTCCTATATAATGCACTCAATGGACACTAAGCATAGAGTGTGAAAACTGAGTTTCCTTGAGAGCTGCTTGGAAGCCTGATGGTGTGTGAAGTTAGTGAGCCAAATGGAGTTGTTCTCCCACAAGAACCACTAGCTGATCCTTCTTCAATATGCCCTTCACCAACATGCAGTGTTTCCTTGATTGAATTAGCTCTCACCACCAATATTTGCATCTAGAGCCTTTGCATTGAGGGCTATCTGAAAACGGCTGTGGCGCTGAAGTTGCCTGTGAATGTGGAGTTGGTGGCATGTGAAACCCGCATGTGGAGCATTCGTTTGTGTGGGATGCTCACACAAGCTTCATTTCAGTCCTAGGCACTCAAAGGGCACTAAGCATAGAGTGTGAAAACTGAGTTTCCTTGAGAGCTGCTTAGAAGCCTGATGGTGTGTGAAGTTAGTGAGCCAAATGGAGTTGTTCTCCCACAAGAACCACTCGGCTGATGCTTCTTCAATATGCCCTTCACCAACATGCAGTGTTTCCTTGATTGAATTAGCTCTCAGACCAATACTTGCGTCTAGAGCCTTTGCATTGAGGGCTCTCTGAAAACGGCTGTGGCACTGAAGTTGCCTCAGAATGTGGAGTTGGTGGCATGTGAAACCCGCATGTGGAGCATTCGTTTGTGTGGGATGCTCACCAAGCTTCATTTCAGTCCTAGGCACTCAAAGGGCACTAAGCATAGAGTGTGCAAACTAAGTTTCCTTGAGAGCTGCTTGGAAGCCTGATGGTGTGTGAAGTTAGTGAGCCAAATGGAGTTGTTCTCCCACAAGAACCACTCGGCTGATCCTTCTTCAATATGCCCTTCACCAACATGCAGTGTTTCCTTGATTGAATTAGCTCTCACACCAATATTTGCGTCTAGAGCCTTTGCATTGAGGGCTATCTGAAAACGGCTGTGGCGCTGAAGTTGCCTGAGAATGTGGAGTTGGTGGAATGTGAAACCCGCATATGGAGCATTCCTTTGTGTGGGATGCTCTACCAGGTTCATTCCTAGATAATGCACTCAAAGGGCACTAAGCTTAGAGTGTGAAAACTGAGTTTCCTTGAGAGCTGTTTGGAAGCCTGATGGTGTGTGAAGTTAGTGAGCCAAATGGAGTTGTTCTTCCAGAAGAACCACTCGGCTGCTCTTTCTTCAATATGCCCTTCACCAACATGCAGTGTTTCCTTGATTGAATTAGCTCTCACACCAATATTTGCGTCTAGAGCCTTTGCATTGAGGGCTATCTGAAAACGGCTGTGGCGCTGAAGTTGCAAGAGAATGTGAAGTTTTTAACATGTGAAACCCGAATGTGGAGCATTCGTTTGTGTGTGATGCTCACCAAGTTTCATTTCAGTTGTAGCCACACAAAGGGCAGTAAGCATAGAGTGTGAAAACTGAGTTTTCTTGAGAGCTGCTTGGAAGCCTGATGGTGTGTGAAGTTAGTGAGCCAAATGGAGTTGTTCTCCCCACAAGAACGACTCGGCTGATCCTTCTTCAATATGCCCTTCACCAACATGCAGTGTTTCCTTGATTGAATTAGCTCTCACACCAATATTTGCGTCTAGAGCCTTTGCATTGAGGGCTATCTGAAAACGGCTGTGGCGCTGAAGTTGCCTGAGAATGTGGAGTTGGTGGCATGTGAAACCCGCATGTGGAGCATTCGTTTGTGTGGGATGCTCTACCAGGTTCTTTCCTAGATAATGCACTCAAAGGGCACTAAACATAGAGTGTGAAAACTGAGTTTCCTTGACAGCTGCTTGGAAGCCTGATGGTGTGTGAAGTTAATGAGCCAAATGGAGTTTGTTCTCCCACAAGAACCACTCGGCTGATCCTTCTTCAATATGCCCTTCACCAACATGCAGTGTTTCCTTGATTGAATTAGCTCTCACACCAATATTTGCGTCTAGAGCCTTTGCATTGAGGGCTATCTGAAAACGGCTGTGGCGCTGAAGTTGCCTGTGAATGTGGAGTTGGGGGCATGTGAAACCCGCCATGTGGAGCATTCGTTTGTGTGGGATGCTCACCAAGCTTCATTTCAGTCCTAGGCACTCAAAGGGCACTAAGCATAGAGTGTGAAAACTGAGTTTCCTTGAGAGCTGCTTAGAAGCCTGATGGTGTGTGAAGTTAGTGAGCCAAATGGAGTTGTTCTCCCACAAGAACCACTCGGCTAATCCTTTTTCAATATGCCCTTCACCAACATGCAGTGTTTCCTTGATTGAATTAGCTCTCAGACCAATACTTGCGTCTAGAGCCTTTGCATTGAGGGCTATCTGAAAACGGCTGTGGCGCTGAAGTTGCCTGTGAATGTGGAGTTGGTGGCATGTGAAACCCGCATGTGGAGCATTCGTTTGTGTGGGATGCTCACCAAGCTTCATTTTCAGTCTTAGGCACTCAAAGGGCACTAAGCATAGAGTGTGCAAACTAAGTTTCCTTGAGAGCTGCTTGGAAGCCTGATGGTGTGTGAAGTTAGTGAGCCAAATGGAGTTGTTCTTCCACAAGAACCACTCGGCTGATCCTTCTTCAATATGCCCTTCACCAACATGCAGTGTTTCCTTGATTGAATTAGCTCTCACACCAATATTTGCGTCTAGAGCCTTTGCATTGAGGGCTATCTGAAAACGGCTGTGGCGCTGAAGTTGCCTGAGAATGTGGAGTTAGTGGCATGTGAAACCCGCATGTGGAGCATTCGTTTGTGTGGGATGCTCACCAAGCTTCATTTCAGTCCTAGGCACTCTAAGGGCACTAAGCATAGAGTGTGAAAACTGAGTTTCCTTGAGAGCTGCTTAGAAGCCTGATGGTGTGTGAAGTTAGTGAGCCAAATGGAGTTGTTCTCCCACAAGAACCACTCGGCTGATCCTTCTTCAATATGCCCTTCACCAACATGCAGTGTTTCCTTGATTGAATTAGCTCTCACACCAATATTTGCGTCCAGAGCCATTGCATTGAGGGCTATCTGAAAACGGCTGTGGCGCTGAAATTGCCTGTGAATGTGGAGTTGGTGGCATGTGAAACCCGCATGTGGAGGCATTCGTTTGTGTGGGATGCTCACCAAGCTTCATTTCAGTCCTAGGCACTCAAAGGGCACTAAGCATAGAGTGTGCAAACTAAGTTTCCTTGAGAGCTGCTTGGAAGCCTGATGGTGTGTGAAGTTAATGAGCCAAATGGAGTTGTTCTCCCACAAGAACCACTCGGCTGATCCTTCTTCAATATGCCCTTCACCAACATGCAGTGTTTCCTTGATTGAATTAGCTCTCACACCAATATTTGCGTCTACAGCCTTTGCATTGAGGGTTATCGGGAAACGGCTGTGGCGCTGAAGTTGCCTGTGAATGTGGAGTTGGTGGCATGTGAAACCCGCATGTGGAGCATTCGTTTGTGTGGGATGCTCTACCAGGTTCATTCCTAGATAATGCACTCAAAGGGCACTAAGCATAGAGTGTGAAAACTGAGTTTCCTAGAGAGCTGCTTTGAAGCCTGATGGTGTGTGAAGTTAATGAGCCAAATGGAGTTGTTCTCCCACAAGAACCACTCGGCTGATCCTTCTTCAATATGCCCTTCACCAACATGCAGTGTTTCCTTGATTGAATTAGCTCTCACATCAATATTTGCGTCTACAGCCTTTGCATTGAGGGTTATCGGGAAACGGCTGTGGCGCTGAAGTTGCCTGAGAATGTGGAGTTGGTGGCATGTGAAACCCGCATGTGGAGCATTCGTTTGTGTGGATGCTCTACCAGGTTTCATTCCTAGATAATGCACTCAAAGGGCACTAAGCATAGAGTGTGAAAACTGAGTTTCCTTGAGAGCTGCTTGGAAGCCTGATGGTGTGTGAAGTTAGTGAGCCAAATGGAGTTGTTCTCCCACAAGAATCACTCGGCTGATCCTTCTTCAACATGCCCTTCACCAACATGCAGTGTTTCCTTGATTGAATTAGCTCTCACACCAATATTTGCATCTAGAGCCTTTGCATTGAGGGCTATCTGAAAACGGCTGTGGCGCTGAAGTTGCCTGTGAATGTGGAGTTGGTGGCATGTGAAACCCGCATGTGGAGCATTCGATTGTCTGGGATGCTCTACCAAGCTTCATTTCAGTCCTAGGCACTCAAAGGGCACTAAGCATAGAGTGAGAAAACTGAGTTTCCTTGAGAGCTGCTTAGAAGCCTGATGGTGTGTGAAGTTAGTGAGCCAAATGCAGTTGTTCTCCCACAAGAACCACTCGGCTGATCCTTCTTCAATATGCCCTTCACCAACATGCAGTGTTTCCTTGATTGAATTAGCTCTCACACCAATATTTGCGTCTAGAGCCTTTGCATTGAGGGCTATCTGAAAACGGCTGTGGCGCTGAAGTTGCCTGAGAATGTGGAGTTGGTGGCATGTGAAACCCGCATGTGGAGCATTCGTTTGTGTGGGATGCTCACCAAGCTTCATTTCAGTCCTAGGCACTCTAAGGGCACTAAGCATAGAGTGTGAAAACTGAGTTTCCTTGAGAGCTGCTTGGAAGCCTGATGGTGTGTGAAGTTAGTGAGCCAAATGGAGTTGTTCTTCCACAAGAACCACTCGGCTGATCCTTCTTCAATATGCCCTTCACCAACATGCAGTGTTTCCTTGATTGAATTAGCTCTCACACCAATATTTGCGTCTAGAGCCTTTGCATTGAGGGCTATCTGAAAACGGCTGTGGCGCTGAAGTTGCAAGAGAATGTGAAGTTTTTAACATGTGAAACCCGCATGTGGAGCATTCGTTTTGTGTGCGATTGCTCACCGAGTTTCATTTCAGTTGTAGCCACTCAAAGGGCAGTAAGCATAGAGTGTGAAAACTGAGTTTTCTTGAGAGCTGCTTGGAAGCCTGAGGTGTGTGAAGTTAGTGAGCCCAAATGGAGTTGTTCTCCCACAAGAACGACTCGGCTGATCCTTCTTCAATATGGCCTTCACCAACATGCAGTGTTTCCTTGATTGAATTAGCTCTCACACCAATATTTGCGTCTAGAGCCTTTGCATTGAGGGCTCTCTGAAAAACGGCTGTGGCGCTGAAGTTGCCTGAGAATGTGGAGTTAGTGGCATGTGAAACCCCGCATGTGGAGCATTCGTTTGTGTGGGATGCTCACCAAGCTTCATTTCAGTCCTAGGCACTCTAAGGGCACTAAGCATAGAGTGTGAAAACTGAGTTTCCTTGAGAGCTGCTTAGAAGCCTGATGGTGTGTGAAGTTAGTGAGCCAAATGGAGTTGTTCTCCCACAAGAACCACTCGGCTGATCCCTTCTTCAATATGCCCTTCACCAACATGCAGTGTTTCCTTGATTGAATTAGCTCTCACACCAATATTTGCGTCCAGAGCCATTGCATTGAGGGCTATCTGAAAACGGCTGTGGCGCTGAAATTGCCTGTGAATGTGGAGTTGGTGGCATGTGAAACCCGCATGTGGAGCATTCGTTTGTGTGGATGCTCACCAAGCTTCATTTCAGTCCTAGGCACTCAAAGGGCACTAAGCATAGAGTGTGCAAACTAAGTTTCCTTGAGAGCTGCTTGGAAGCCTGATGGTGTGTGAAGTTAATGAGCCAAATGGAGTTGTTCTCCCACAAGAACCACTCGGCTGATCCTTCTTCAATATGCCCTTCACCAACATGCAGTGTTTCCTTGATTGAATTAGCTCTCACACCAATATTTGCGTCTACAGCCTTTGCATTGAGGGTTATCGGGAAACGGCTGTGGCGCTGAAGTTGCCTGTGAATGTGGAGTTGGTGGCATGTGAAACCCGCATGTGGAGCATTCGTTTGTGTGGGATGCTCTACCAGGTTCATTCCTAGATAATGCACTCAAAGGGGCACTAAGCATAGAGTGTGAAAACTGAGTTTCCTAGAGAGCTGCTTTGAAGCCTGATGGTGTGTGAAGTTAATGAGCCAAATGGAGTTGTTCTCCCACAAGAACCACTCGGCTGATCCTTCTTCAATATGCCCTTCACCAACATGCAGTGTTTCCTTGATTGAATTAGCTCTCACATCAATATTTGCGTCTACAGCCTTTGCATTGAGGGTTATCGGGAAACGGCTGTGGCGCTGAAGTTGCCTGAGAATGTGGAGTTGGTGGCATGTGAAACCCGCATGTGGAGCATTCGTTTGTGTGGGATGCTCTACCAGGTTCATTCCTAGATAATGCACTCAAAGGGCACTAAGCATAGAGTGTGAAAAACTGAGTTTCCTTGAGAGCTGCTTGGAAGCCTGATGGTGTGTGAAGTTAGTGAGCCAAATGGAGTTGTTCTCCCACAAGAATCACTCGGCTGATCCTTCTTCAACATGCCCTTCACCAACATGCAGTGTTTCCTTGATTGAATTAGCTCTCACACCAATATTTGCATCTAGAGCCTTTGCATTGAGGGCTATCTGAAAACGGCAGTGGCGCTGAAGTTGCCTGTGAATGTGGAGTTGGTGGCATGTGAAACCCGCATGTGGAGCATTCGATTGTCTGGGATGCTCTACCAAGCTTCATTTCAGTCCTAGGCACTCAAAGGGCACTAAGCATAGAGTGTGAAAACTGAGTTTCCTTGAGAGCTGCTTAGAAGCCTGATGGTGTGTGAAGTTAGTGAGCCAAATGCAGTTGTTCTCCCACAAGAAACCACTCGGCTGATCCTTCTTCAATATGCCCTTCACCAACATGCAGTGTTTCCTTGATTGAATTAGCTCTCACACCAATATTTGCGTCTAGAGCCTTTGCATTGAGGGCTATCTGAAAACGGCTGTGGCGCTGAAGTTGCCTGAGAATGTGAGTTGGTGGCATGTGAAACCCGCATGTGGAGCATTCGTTTGTGTGGGATGCTCACCAAGCTTCATTTCAGTCCTAGGCACTCTAAGGGCACTAAGCATAGAGTGTGAAAACTGAGTTTCCTTGAGAGCTGCTTGGAAGCCTGATGGTGTGTGAAGTTAGTGAGCCAAATGGAGTTGTTCTTCCACAAGAACCACTCGGCTGATCCTTCTTCAATATGCCCTTCACCAACATGCAGTGTTTCCTTGATTGAATTAGCTCTCACACCAATATTTGCGTCTAGAGCCTTTGCATTGAGGGCTATCTGAAAACGGCTGTGGCGCTGAAGTTGCAAGAGAATGTGAAGTTTTTAACATGTGAAACCCGCATGTGGAGCATTCGTTTGTGTGCGATGCTCACCGAGTTTCATTTCAGTTGTAGCCACTCAAAGGGCAGTAAGCATAGAGTGTGAAAACTGAGTTTTCTTGAGAGCTGCTTGGAAGCCTGAGGTGTGTGAAGTTAGTGAGCCAAATGGAGTTGTTCTCCCACAAGAACGACTCGGCTGATCCTTCTTCAATATGGCCTTCACCAACATGCAGTGTTTCCTTGATTGAATTAGCTCTCACACCAATATTTGCGTCTAGAGCCTTTGCATTGAGGGCTATCTGAAAACGGCTGTGGCGCTGAAGTTGCCTGAGAATGTGGAGTTGGTGGCATGTGAAACCCGCATGTGGAGCATTCGTTTGTGTGGGATGCTCACCAAGCTTCATTTCAGTCCTAGGCACTCTAAGGGCACTAAGCATAGAGTGTGAAAACTGAGTTTCCTTGAGAGCTGCTTAGAAGCCTGATGGTGTGTGAAGTTAGTGAGCCAAATGGAGTTGTTCTCCCACAAGAACCACTCGGCTGATCCTTCTTCAATATGCCCTTCACCAACATGCAGTGTTTCCTTGATTGAATTAGCTCTCACACCAATATTTGCGTCCAGAGCCATTGCATTGAGGGCTATCTGAAAACGGCTGTGGCGCTGAAATTGCCTGTGAATGTGGAGTTGGTGGCATGTGAAACCCGCATGTGGAGCATTCGTTTGTGTGGGATGCTCTACCAGGTTCTTTCCTAGATAATGCACTCAAAGGGCACTAAGCATAGAGTGTGAAAACTGAGTTTCCTTGAGAGCTGCTTGGAAGCCTGATGGTGTGTGAAGTTAATGAGGCAAATGGAGTTGTTCTCCCACAAGAACCACTCGGCTGATCCTTCTTCAATATGCCCCTTCACCAACATGCAGTGTTTCCTTGATTGAATTAGCTCTCACACCAATATTTGCGTCTAGAGCCTTTGCATTGAGGGCTATCTGAAAACGGCTGTGGCGCTGAAATTGCCTGTGAATGTGGAGTTGGTGGCATGTGAAACCCGCATGTGGAGCATTCGTTTGTGTGGGATGCTCACCAAGCTTCATTTCAGTCCTAGGCACTCAAAGGGGCACTAAGCATAGAGTGTGAAAACTGAGTTTCCTTGAGAGCTGCTTAGAAGCCTGATGGTGTGTGAAGTTAGTGAGCCAAATGGAGTTGTTCTCCCTCAAGAACCACTCGGCTAATCCTTTTTCAATATGCCCTTCACCAACATGCAGTGTTTCCTTGATTGAATTAGCTCTCAGACCAATACTTGCGTCTAGAGCCTTTGCATTGAGGGCTATCTGAAAACGGCTGTGGCGCTGAAGTTGCCTGAGAATGTGGAGTTGGTGGCATGTGAAACCTGCATGTGGAGCATTCGTTTGTGTGGGATGCTCTACCAAGCTTCATTTCAGTCCTAGGCACTCAAAGGGCACTAAGCATAGAGTGTGTAAACTAAGTTTCCTTGAGAGCTGCTTGGAAGCCTGATGGTGTGTGAAGTTAGTGAGCCAAATGGAGTTGTTCTCCCACAAGAACCACTCGGCTGATCCTTCTTCAATATGCCCTTCACCAACATGCAGTGTTTCCTTGATTGAATTAGCTCTCACAACAATATTTGCGTCTAGAGCCTTTGCATTGAGGGCTATCCGAAAACGGCTGTGGCGCTGAAGTTGCCTGAGAATGTGGAGTTAGTGGCATGTGAAACCCGCATGTGGAGCATTCGTTTGTGTGGGATGCTCACCAAGCTTCATTTCAGTCCTAGGCACTCTAAGGGCACTAAGCATAGAGTGTGAAAACTGAGTTTCCTTGAGAGCTGCTTAGAAGCCTGATGGTGTGTGAAGTTAGTGAGCCAAATGCAGTTGTTCTCCCACAAGAACCACTCGGCTGATCCTTCTTCAATATGCCCTTCACCAACATGCAGTGTTTCCTTGATTGAATTAGCTCTCACACCAATATTTGCGTCCAGAGCCTT